>NW_020455477.1:267492-342239 GCF_003342845.1 Nothoprocta perdicaria
CGGCGCGGGGGCGGGCGCGCTGCCCAACGCTCCGCGCCTGCGCGGCGCCCCCTCCCTCGCCGCGGGCAGGGCGGGAAGCGGCGCGCTGAGGGAGCCGCCGCCTCGCCGCGACACCTCCCGCCCTCCGCGCGCAGGGAGAGACTCCAGCCGGCTGCCCCCGCGGGAGGTGGCACCTCGGGAAGCGCGGGACACATCCCGGGGCTGGTCCGCGCGGACAGGGTAGCTGTCTGGCCCCTGCTCTCCGTTAGTTCGTTCACTGTGTTGAACATCGCCCTATCCACCATTACTGAGCGCTGGTTCCGCCCAGCTCCGCTGGAACTGCTCTTTTAGGTGAATAACTAGCTCTTAGGGCAGCGCTTTCAGTCTTAGTTTTCCAGGCCTGGCCTCATCCCCCAGGCCCTGGGTTTGATCACATATCCTGGTCACACCTGTAGCAGCCTCAGCCCAAGAAACTTCCCCATGAAACAGTTCAAATTGGGCTGTCTCTATGAAAAGCTGACTGAGCTAATTGACATACCCCAGTGAAAAGCGATTTTGGCAGCATTTCTGTCCATCCTCAGACCTGTCACTTCAGCACTCCCCAACTCTAACTCCTCCACTGCTCTTTCCTCCTGAGGAGAGTTTACTTTTTGGGTACTTCAGATAAACAAACAATTATCAGTCATGTTATACTCCTATAACATAAAAGACTCACCAATCCCTACTTATAGGCTTAAGYCCAGTTGTAGGACCATCAGACACATTGTCTCACGACTCCTGAAACACCAAGTCTGTTCAGGGGCAGGGGAGCTGAAAAGTCAGGAGCTYCTGGTACACAAGGACCTGTTGTCTGCATCTTCTTGCCCCTTCTATTGCCTCCCTTCAAGTTGTTGCACATGGAGAGCAGAGCAACTATTGAAGCTACACAACAAAACCAGGAGTCAAAACCAATTCTCTGCAAAACACTAAACCCAACGTAAAACAGTTCCAGTATACAAACCTTTATTTGAGGGTTGGCTGTAGGTCTTGGAAGATATACACTTCATTTCAACCCTTGATTTCATCCTCTAGTGTTAACACAAAGAAACTCTCACCTAGACCATCTAGCCTTTTTTCCCGTTCCTCAAGTAGTTTCACGTGGAAAAGATCAAAGGGGCAGGGCTGTACTCTAGATAGAGATAAATGTGCCAATAACTAAGCATTAATGTTTTAACAGCAGTTAAAGATGCAAACTGAAGTGTAATGAGCAAGACGCTCMTCTGCTCCAGCAGCAGGGCTGCTGGTGCGAGTTCACTGCATCACATCACGTGGCCACACGTGGCTGGCCTGCTCCTCATGGCCAGGAGCACTCGAAACCCAACTGAACACCTCCCTGCACTGTGGCCTTACTTGCTGGGGAAGACGTTCCCACTGGGGGCATCATCACTCCAGCCCAAGGAGGCTTGTAGTCCTGGAGAAAATCCACCACTGAGCAGCGGGGCATTTTCCTGGAGCCCTGCTTTCCCTTGGAAGGGACTGCAGCTTGTCCTTCAAGGCTGCCAACACCTTCCAGTGCACGACGCGATGCAGACACCCTGTGGTGACAGAAAGAATAAGGTCAGAATTAGTCCATGCAGCTTAAACGTYTAAATGCCTTAAAACAAACAGAACAAAAACAGACCAGCCTCAGAAGAGCTGGGTCCTGTAGATCCCAGATTTTCCCAGCTTGCCAGTCGCATCATTTCCTCAATCCRGACCACTTCTCCCCTCACACAGCCTTTGCATGACAGTCCCTGGCACAGGCTTAGCTCCTTGTTCTGCTCTTTTTCCCCAGGGAATCTCAGCAGAGCACTGCTGCAATTGGAGACGTGGCTACAGAAATAGTCTGTTTCTGGGGCAAAATCTTTGTCTTCTAAGCCTGCTTGGGCAGCTGAAATGGTCAGCCTCACCTCTAACTTGCTTTTTTACCTCATCCATGGCTCATTTTTGGTACTGAGATCATATTTACAGGTATGGTAGCAGTTAGAGAGGGACCAAGAGGCTGCTCCTGTAGTTCAGGGATAARAGCTTTAGCAGGCACCAGAGCAGATCACTTTTGACTTGTCAAATTAACTCACTTTCCTTCTGATTAACTAGAGACAACCTACAGACACAGCGCTAGTAGTGAAATTTTGMAAGATTTAAGCAGGAAAGAAAGGAAAGCAAGATAAAGAAATCAATTATTCATACTACCAGGTATGCAAATCTTCAGATCGGTCAACACATTTAAGCAAATACTTCAAGCATAGAAGAAATTTCCTTGACATCATTAGAATCAATTGCACCGGACACTCAAGTCCACTGAAGCCACACAATTGTAAACTATTAAAACACAAATTAAATACAATATAGGACCAAAGCACTTTTTATTGCCTAATAAGCTTTAAAAAAGACCCCTTTTGTGCATCTTCTRTTCCCAATCACCAATTTCCATCTACTTACATCTGTACTTTCAGCGTYAGATGTTCCTCTCTTGATCTTTCAGATGAGAGGAATTGATACTGAAAGATGCTGCAGGGAGCAGCCTCTGAAGCTCTCCTGAAAGGTGAGGCAGATTCCTGCCTCCTCAGCTGCTGCTTTTCATTAGCCAAAGACGCATCTGCTCTGCAAAGCTTCCTCACCTCARCACTAACACATGCCCAGAACAGGCCTTGCACTTGCAGATTTTGTCATAAACAGACAAAACTGCAAGCAAGTCTTTTAATTTTGGTGCGCATCATTTCCTCTATTCCAAGTTTTGTTCATTCTTCAGCAGTGAGGTGATTCTTCTGTGACTGTTCCCTCATGTGGCTCAGTGAACTGTTATCTTCCATTACAAAGAGGTTACCTGTGTGGGAGAAGTCGATGCAACTTGGGTTCTCCTAGAAAGCTGGGTCTCTTGTGGCTTAGCACAAGCAGTGAGAGCAGGTCATGCATTGTTCCTTCCAGCATTTTCATCTTTTTGTTCATATCTGTCAAAATGCAATTTTTTAGCAAAGGGTAACATAGTGAGAGACTGTTTTAGGGTGTAATCCCATGAAGAATTTGCACAGCAAGATCCTACTGCCTGTGTATATCCTCCCATAAGAATGACTTCCAGAGAAGTGCACTCAAAAGCCTGGTTTTCAAGGCAGAGGGATGAGATGTGGATCAGTTCAGAACAGTTGCCACATTAGTTTTTAATCCTGCAAAATATACTTGCATGGCTTGCTTTAGAATACAATTCATGGAACATATTTTGAACAAGAAATAAGTAGAAAGAGACCAAGTGCTTCCCGTGATCAGGCGGGGGATGAACGCTACCCTCCAAGTCAATCCGCCAAAAGTTAATGCGATTACTAACTATCAAATGTAGAGCAGAGAGACTAATTCAATCAGAGAGGCCAATGGGATAATGCTTGGAGACAGAGCAACACAACGCGGAAATGCAGACTAATCAAATGCTTTATCAAAAGAAAGAGGAAACAATTTCCAAGCTTTAACTAAAATCTCCCAGTAGGTTCTTCATCTTCTGGGGTTTCTGGCTTTTGCCTTGCGATGTTTGTTCCATCTCACATTTGACTGTTTCTGCTCTCTGCACACAGTCTCATTGGCTCCTGGTTCTTCCATCAAATGAGCCTCCTCCTTTCTGGTTTTTCAGCAATTAGCCTAATCATGAAAGAGAGCACGTAGAAGAAAATATTATATCTAATGTCCAAGCCTACTTTCCATAATTATGTGGAGCACGGAACAAGAACACGCAGTTGGTTCCTGGCTGCAGGATTTTTCCAGGCAGGTATTTGCTCCATCCGATGAAAAGCAGCTGCTCAGCGATCTCTCCCAAACCTCCCGCCTAACCAGGAACATCCAGGTTTGCAGGGAAACAGACTTTACCAGGCGGAGTGCAATAAAGCAGCTGCTGTTTTGAAAAGCTGCTCACACTTGTGCTCCCATCTAAGCAGGTGCTGCTGTTATGACAGATAAAATGAGCTGGCATCCAGGAAAGAGAGACCTGAAAGAAGAAAGCAAAGGGGACGGGAAGCACGGCAGGAAGCAGCGAGCGCGGCTGTTTAAGAAAAGGTTTGCTGGACTCTCTCTCTTCGCCGGGTCTCCCAAGAATAAACTGTAAGTACACCTGATAACGTATTTTGTGTGCACTCAAGAGCCACAGATACCCTTTTTAACCTCGGCAGCTTTATCTCTGTCACTAGCAAGGAAACTTATGGATAGTTAAACAACTTGACTTAAAAATGAGCAAGCCACTGGTAGAAGCATGTGTGAATTAGCCTCTCTCGACCTTGCATGTCTACATTTATTTTTCTCTCAGCAGTTTCCCAGGGTTTCCTCCCACCAATCTAGGGGAGACGGAGCAGCAGTCCCTGTACTTGTGTGTCCCAACTAGCCCTGCCCCTTGGGACAGATCAGGGCAGCGTGGCTGGGATCAAGGCTCTAACATTTACAGTTGCCCCAGTATCCCTAGTTCCAGGGAATACCCAACGCTGTTGACAACATACAGGCAGCACCCAAAACCAATGCTCAGGGCAGTACTAGCCCATTACTGGAGCCACACAGCAATTTTTGCTTWTTTTCTGGAATAGTATCTTTATGCTTATTACATTTTAGACAAACAAGCAATGCAAAACTCTTCCTTTTTTCCGCACCCCCGAAGTGAGTCAAGAGGGCAAACTGAGCTGGGTTTTACTGCTTGGCACATAYATTATCACTGAGGTATCTTCACCTTCTCACAGGGCTTGGAATTCTCTATTTGGGTCTGTACGTTACTAGTATATGCAAAACTCAGGGTGCATCACGCAAAAACTCAGGGTGCTTTTGCAAAAGCATCCTCCTTAGTCACCACCAAAGCTGTTTTCTATGCAGATGTCCTAAAACAAGTCTTTGGCAATTAGCACAAAATTACCATCTTAGCAGGAAGTGCATGCAAGTCTTAGCTTAACTACATTAAGCTCGATATCTGCAGCAGCTGGGCACAAGCTCAATGCAGACTGAGGTTCACTAGCCAGGGATGAGCTGAGACAGGTTCTTCTCCCAGTTACACTCATCCAGTGGCAGAGTAACAGGCACCAGGGGCTTTTCTCTGGACTCTCTTGCTGCACTGGAGGAAACTGGATTGGAAACAGAGGCAAAGAACACGCACAAAGTCAATTATAGCTGTTTGGGAGATTACTCCTTTCTCTATAAGGTCACTGGAGCACACATTCTAGATGCAGACAGGTTCGAGTGCACTGCAGCAATAGGAATCACAGGCTTTGGTCTTTATCTGGAAGCGAGATAGAAGGATTTYGGTTGGTTTTATCTGAAAAAAAAACAAACAAAACTCAGTAATATAGCAGCCTTCTCCCACGGAACTCTTGCACTGGAGCAAAGAGAGTGAGACCTCACACTTGACCAGACAGATTTCTATAGAGACATTGCGTGGTAGTGTTTTTAAAAACATTCAGATGGTCAAGATCTATATCATCTTGGCAGTGCAATTCAGCACTGATTTGGCAGCACTTCAGGCAAACATCCAGATTAGAGCCTTGATTTTAAGTTTTTTGTTTTGTTTTTTAATAAAAGTACATTTGAGCAGTGCTTCCCCTGCCCCCCGCCTTCCATCTCTCYCCAAAATCAGAGCTTATCTACTAGCCAACATAAAGTTGGTGCACACGAGGGGAAGAACAACGTTTATGATGGTGCAGGTGAACTCTGCTAGGTCTGAAGCCTAGAAAATGATCTTCGTGCAAATACCTAATGCTTAAATGTCATGAGCATCCTCAGGAAGCCAGCACAGGAAAGAACTAAATTGAAATCTCCAACCTACCCATTTGGCTTAGGAGTTTTTACGGTTTTGTATTAAATCAAACCAAGAGCTTCCCAAACCAAGAGCTGGTTACTGCTGTCACAGCACCAGAGTGAGACTCACTCTCCTTTTTCTGTCCCCTCCTGTTCCCTGCGGGTGACCCTACACCGCACTTGCTCCTAGCGTGTCACAGGAAAAGTCTCATAAATGAGACACTATTTGCTTCTGTTCATCTCATTCAACTAGACAATTTACAGGTTAAACTTGTCACCTTTCTGTTCATGGTTCTAGCCCTCAGGGAAGGGGTCAGATTTCTGAAGAYAAGCGAAGGTGTTTACACAGGAAAGGTTCCAAAAAGCTGAAGCCCGCACGAGAAGAAATATGCTCGTTAAGGCAGCCACCCTCTGGGAAGATGTGTCCCAAATGTGAAATCCTTGCTTGCCGCAAATGCGAGACGCTGCACTCGGAAAGCAGCTTCATTGCCCACAGCCTGCTCGACCACTACGACAGAGGAGACCACGGCAGCTCTGGCACCTGGAGCACGAAAAGCTACCAAGGGCACAGGAGGCATTAGAGACTTTTGGTGGGTGCCTTGTTACCTGACTGCATCTGACCCATCTGCACCCCTGTGTGCAGCACCRGTGACTGTACCCTTACTGCAGCTCTGTTACCATATGTAACAGCTGTATATTCACTAATTTAACTAACATCAACTCTGCCAACCAAAATTCATTATTAAGAGCTAAAAGTTGTCAGCTCCTAAGAGCAGGAATGGTTTTAGAAGGCTCTCTGGAGCTGTTGCTATTTCCTCTAGTGGAACTACATCATCATTCTGTGCAGCAAAAGAGACTCTTAAATGCAGGACCAGGGGATGCATCACACTTGGGTGTGTAGATATATTCTCATGTTGTKTGTGGTCCAGAATATTAAAGTTTTTATTTTTAAACTTATGAGTGTGCAACTTGATTGGGGAAGGTGGGGTATCTAAACGCTGCCCTAGCCACATTTGCAGAACGCTCTCAAATTCTCTTCTGGAATTGCTTAACTTTTAGAGACATTCAGCAACAAGCTCATTACTCAGCAAATCTCCTTGAGAAGCAATAACAATAGCAACTCACCAAAGCCTCCTCCAGGTTTAAGAYCCATATATTGCAAAGCTAACTAAAACAGGATTCTCATTTAAGCACACGAGTAGAAGAACCGCCTTGAGACACCTGCCGTGTCCCCCGTGCACGGAGGGACAGACCCAGCAGCGATGASAGCAGCAAGGCGCTGCCCGACACGCAGCTCTCGGAGGCACTGGGGGAGGCTCAGAGCCCTCTCCCTCACAGCACCGAAGGTGGAGGAAGGCGCTGGAGCAGGTGAGCCCGGGGTCGGGACACGTGTCCCTGCTCCACGAGGGCCCTGGGTGCGAGGTGCCCAACTCCCGCGGTGGGGACGGGGCCGCACGCGYTCCCCGCCCGGCAGCCGCTGCCATTAGGGGGTTTCACCCGGCCTAGGAGACACAGCACACGACRCAAAGTTCGCACCTCAGCTTCGCCACCTCTTCCTCAGTTCCCAGGGACAAGGATCCCTCTCTTGCAGTCTCTCTGTCCCTCCCTTCTCTCCTATTTTGGACTTGCTTCATTTTTGTTTGCACAAATGTTTGGTAAGGAGACTGGAATCTGGATTTTCTTCTRTCTCCAGAAGTACTTTAACTATGGCACACATCAGCCATCCCAGTTGTTTTTCCTATGGAAAACAGCTTCCATGGGAGAATTGAGCCCCATGCACCCATCCTTCCCACACCCTGCAAGGTCCCAAGCCGCAGCACTCCTCTCCCTGGCTAGACGAGCAGCCCACAGCCCTTGCAGGGGGCTCAAGAGATGATTTCAGAGCGCAGGAACAAGCTCTTGGCCTGTGCTGCAGGGGCAGGCACCTTCAGACACTGCTGCTGGGGCAAAGCTGGGATAAGCAGCAGAGTTTTCCCTGGGATTCATGGGTTGCCATGACCCAACACCTTGTTCCTCACCCCCATGGGGCTTCAACGCTTCTGGGCGCCCGCAGCAAGGGGAACGCAGGCTTCCAGGACCAGAACCCAGACCGCAGGAATATCCTTGCAACACAAGGGTTATTTTCCTTCCAAAACCATGTTTCCATAGTGCCCAATTATCATTTCCGCTCATCTGTTTCATACAAGCCAAATGGTGCCCAGCAAATTAGAATTAATCTTTTATGTTTCTCTAAAACTGCTATACCAGCAGTGTGATCCTTCACAGACTTCTCAAGAGGAAACCACACAATTCCTCGTGGAATAATGGGCTCATCCGAACCCCAATTCATCAAGCAGTCCCAGAGAAAACTTCTCCCAAATCCCCTGCCTGAGGAAAAGCCAAGTGAGAGGCGGGAGGCACGAAGGGCTGACTCATCACAACAGCATCTCTTCAGATAGTTCAACAGGGTAAAATGTGCTGAAGAGTCGAGCTAGCTTTAGCCCGATGTCCTAGAGGTAACATAACAAGACAACTTACACCAGCAGCTCTCTGCTAGAGCTTYCCTTGTGTTTTATTAGAGGACAGATAGAAAGTGTGTGGTGCTAAGTTCCTTAGGTAGGCTGCTAAGTTGCAAAAGCATCTAATAATATGGAAACCTAACTCATTACAAAGAAACACTTGCTCCTCCTCTGATTCCCACCAGCAGTGAATGCTATTTTACYTCAGTGTCTGAAGAACAGCTAGTAAATAAGAGCAGTGCAGATAAATTCCCTGGCCAACAGTGGGAAACACACCTTTGTGTTTATCAGTCATGGACACGCCGTAGAACAGAAACCATTAACACAATTGCTACCGAAAATTATGATAAAAGCAATAAAAGAGAAAGGGAAGCAACTGCACCAAYGGAGGCACAAATCACCAAGAGCATTTTCCTTGGAAAGCAAGTGTACAACAAGGCATCCTTGTTGTCACTATTTGTTTTGTGACAAACAAGAACAGGCAAGACAAGCAAATCCACTGAGTAAGCAAAAAGAGAGGAACAGACAATTATAATACACACTGCATACATCCAATTTCCRGTGATGCCATCCCAACTGCACATTTTACATCAAATCTGCTAACTTGTCGTGAGTTGTTCTGCAGTTGTATAAAACTATCTTTCCCAAACTTTCATATTATTTCAAAAGATGTTTTTTACTCACTGTTATCAGGAACAAAATCTTGAAACTCTCAGTATTATATGATCCTCTGATGTCTTCTGGATTCTGCAAACCATCTGAAATAACTACTCTGAAGAAGGAAAAACATGAACTGACTCAACACAACTTATGTTACATTTTTAACGCTATAGCTCAGTACTGGTTGCTAAGCACAGAAATAACTAATGGACTGATACCATAAAATTTCCAGCTTTCTGTTCTTGGACAAGTGGTGGGGAACAGACTGTCTTTCCTGTTACCTTTCCCAAAGCAGTTCTGCTTCTTTCAGACAGACACCTATAAGCCACCAGAGGGAGCATAAATCACAGAAACCTGGGGAAACAGTCACTTACTAATATAATTCAGCAAATCTCTGTTCCACTTGTAATGGAAGTGGCACTCGCAAAGATGACTTCAGTTACCTACTTGGCATAAGGTTCTTCCTTGAAAAGCCAACCTGGAAAAATCACCTTGTCCGGTCTGTAACCTCAGGGCGATGCGAAGACCTCACTGAGTTCAGTTTACGTGAAGAAAAACCACTACATGCTGTGAATTAGCTGAGGAGACGACACAACTTCCCCAACTGTCAACTGTGAAGTAACTTTTACCCTTCYTCCCATTTGCTTCTAAAAATTAGGACATTGAACACTTGAAATGTTCCTGCATCATTAACAATATAAAGCAATCAAAGCACTTGTTACATTCACAATATTCCACAAGCAAAGGTCTTTCAGACAGACRGACCTCAGGGGAGACCACAGGAGAATCAAGATAGAGGACATATTGCTATCTTGGTTCCAGATAAGCCTTTGACCTTTCAAAGAGACCAACAAACTCATTCTGAACAAAGTAAAACCACCTTTAATTAAATTCCTACATAAAACAAAATTTCTATGTAAAACAACAGTTTAGTCAAAAGGTAAATATATATATATCCCATTTTCTTTCAGATATCAACRAGAATTGAGAGCTACCAGTGTTCTTTGGAGAACAAGCAGTAGTTAAAGTCTGTTTTGCTGATGTTCAGAAACAGTATGTTACACCTTTTAACCAGCAGTTCCTATTGCACGTAACAAATCTGCTCTCCATTTAAGCACCTAAAGGCCTGGTACCTCACCAAATAAATTAAAACAAATCCAGTTTCTTCAGCAATCACCTTAAACACAGTTATTTCCGTAAAATAATATTACTGCAAATTTTAATAAATACAGAAAGAAAAGTTTAATGACTTCTCACTGGTGTCTTATGGCTAGATCTCCTACTATAAACACTCACTTTCCCAACACTTCCATTTTTGGTACATRTGCTCTAATAGTCACTATGTGCAACAATATTTGTGTCAAATTTCCCACACATACTCATAACTCAGTAGATCTGCATGGCACAACTAATCTGAGACAGGAATTCTCATTCATGTCAGGCTTGAAGGAGCTCCTCGCTGAACATCCAACAGATCTGACTCTTATGGGAGCCGACAACAGAGCCCCMGAGGCTGAAGGGGAAAACATTTCCTTGCAGGAATTTTTGGACATGTCTGGAATTGGCCTAACTTCCCTCCAACTAAAGGGCATGTGTTTGGTGTCAGGGAAACAAAACCGGGCAACCCCAAACACTTGGACACTGCATCATTTTCAAGGACATCCCCTTTGCTCCTGTTTTACCTTCTACTCTTCTTTTGGCAGCAGTGAAAGACATCAAGCAGCTCCCTGTAGTACAACGATGCTGTGGTTGCTATTTACAGTAGAATTAATGCATCTGTGCCAGTATGGCAGAATTCATATGAAAAATACACACAATATGGTCATTATTAGCTAGATTAGGATATGAAATTTTTACTCTTCTTTCAAGTCTTGATTTTGAAACAAAAAATAAGTCTTTGAAAGGTCTTCAAACCTCTTGAGTGTGTTAGAGYATATTACCCTAACATATAAAACAAATATTTACACCTCCTTAAAAGTACCAAAGAATTTTTAAAAATGCCTAGTAGCTCTCAGCGTGCAAAGTCAGCAGGAACTGATTATCCAGGATGTTTACTATCTGTACGGAACGTCTTGGAATCAAGCATTCACAAGCAGAGTGCAAAAGAATCAGGAATTATTTCAKGCCATTTCTTGCTGTTGCTGTTTTGTTCTCTTTCTTATTTTAAATAAATTGCGTTCGTCCAGACTACAGATCCCTTTAGAAAAAGAAACACTCATCAAGGTAACATTCAGATTAGTGCAATCCCCCAAATTCTTCAGGATCTGTAATCTTTTCGAACAGTGTGAGCCATCCAATTCACTTTAGTAGTCCAACTTTCCCGGAGTGCTTCATCAAACTTCTGCTTAAACTGTTTTAGTGCTTCTTCCTCACTTTTCCCTAAGGCGAGAGAGTCCTAAGAGAGCAAGAAAACAAGTACTATTAGAAGTTTTAAAATCACAGTTACTGCTACCTTTTCAATCCTAACACAAACCACATTCTGCATTTTTCTATTTTGAGTCTTTTCCTATTTTTCATTTATCAAGACATGAGCAGCAGCTTCTGGGTTTCAAGATAAAACTGAAAAGGAGAGCAGATGAATCAGARGTTGTTTTGAAACTGTCATTTAGTCACTAGCTAACATTTACTGAAAACACTTGMGATGGACATGCTAGCAGTCTGCAATGCAACAGTCAGGAATGATGAGCAACATGACATATACAGATGATAATTCATCTGATTAAGGTAATCTGAAGATGGTCCCTGGTAAAATTTTCCAGAGTTGCTCAAGTTGCAACGTTCGATCCTGCACTCTTASATTAAAAACCTCACTAGATCTTTCACTTGGCATTAAACTGTTAATCCCCAGATTGCTTTTTATGATGTATTTCTTGGACTGAAACTAGGCAAACCTTTTTCCTCTTTACAGTTCTGTGCTCCTGCATTGAGCTGTCAGATAAAGCAACCCTGGACTGACAATACATACGATGCAGGAACACCACACTCTTTACAAGATGGTCGAGGGGAATGCACAGGTCTGAGCTTCCTTTGATACCTCAGGCAGAGCACAGACTTGGTTCTGCACTGCTGAAAAAGCAAGCTTAGAGGAAATCCTGGGAGAACTAACCTAGGAAAACAAATAAACTTCATTTCTCTTTGACTCAGAATTCACATTCTGGAAAAACAGGATGTTCGTCCTGCAGGGCTCTAAATCTTCCTTTTTACCTTGAGATACTGAATGTCCTTGATGGAGGTTAGCTCTGGAAGGCCTGCAGTGAGCATCAGTGCAAACAGTGTGATGAACAGGTTCCCGTGTTTCCGCAGGATCAGGTAGGCATCTTCACAATACTGCCGGAACCTGGGTAAGCAATGACACAGACACTGAGCACAAGGACTGAGAAACTGCACAATTCACATAAAAATATCCAACCACTGCCCAACCTGTGCTTCAGCTTATTTTAACAATATTCTGTGGAGTTCCTCCCCAGAGGGAAGTTTATGAGGTATGAAGGCACATGTAAGCTGGCTCTATTCAGGTACAGAATTAGATATTATTGCAAACATACATTAGCACATGTGACACATGCAAAAACCATCAACCAAACCAGATAAACTTGGAAATAAAAGATAATTTCACTTAACAAAGAAAAAAAAAGCAAAATAATACTCACCGACCAAATTTTTCGGTGTTCCCTGTTTTTCCTTGTTGRATGACATGAATGAAATCATAGGTGAGGATGAAAGGTACCCGTTCCCTTTTAATTCCAAATTTGGACTTGAAATTGCCAAGAATATGCCCAAAATCTATATGGAAGAGCTGAAAAGCATAAGKGAGTATTAGTTTCTCCAGTGAAGTACCTCCCTCCTAATATCGGTAAAGGTTTCTTTAATCAACAGCTAACTCTTAACACTAGTGGTTTCAGCAAGTGATTGCACAAGATGCCGCTCTTTGGACATATGTAGCTCCACAATGTTTCAAGATGTATTTTTAAGTCAGTGACAACATCTAGGCTTTTATGAGTAACTACTGCTGCAAAGCAAGGTGGAAAAGATGATCTCAGTTTCAAATTTCTGATGTCCATCAACAGACATCAGACTGGTAACATCAGCTAGAAAAATAATTGAGCTCACCATTGAGCTTGAGGCTCAAGATCACCAATTCAGCTTAAGGCTCAATATCACAATGTCCAAAAGCTCCCTATAAAGTCAGGAGAGCTAGTAGGAACTGGTGTTGATTTCAAGGAATCTTTGACAGTTCTCTCATTTCAGAATCCAAGAGAAAGGTATATTAACCTTTTCAGGGGATAAAARCTTAACTAACAAAAGAACAGTGTCATGAATAACAAGATAACAAGCAAAACTAGACTCTCTTTTTTACATATATAACCCAGTCAAGAAGCATTTTATAGACAAAGTTTCACTAGTATCTGACAAATAAAACCAAAAGAAACAGAAGGAAAATATAACATCGGTTCTAGGTTTTGAGTCACCAAGCTGAACTGCTCCCAAGCCAGTTGCCTATTTAAGTTTTTTGCAGAGCTGAGCTGTGGAGCCTGTCTTTAAGGGAACGATGCCATTGCAAACTGCAAATCATACAGAGGTTCATCCTTTTCAAGGCCTCAGCTTATGAGTTCTGCCCAATTAATGTGAACACTACCAGGCCCTTCGGATGGTCTGAAACAGTAAGTTTTATAGAATCATTTTATAGAATCATTAATATCCTAACCTGTAACAGTCTAATAATTTAAATGCTTCTTATAAATAATATTAAACCTAATAAAGTATATAGTGCAACATATAAAGTCTAATATAAATAAAAGTCTATCAGTCTAAGCTATAACTGCTTACGAAGCATGCATTTACTCTTCTTYTCACTCGTCTCTTTGAATTTTAATGTTCTATTTTCTGAGAACTGAAGCAAATTTTCAAGGCTTTTTTTAAAATTAACTTGAGACTTACTTTTACTGAGACACTAAAGAAATCACGATACTGTAGTTATGTGAACGACTAACAGGTTTTTTACCTGACCATTTTTTCTGACCATGATATTGTCACTGTGTCTGTCCCCGATCCCCAGAACATAAGTAGCTACACAGTAGCCAGCGCAAGACAGAGTAAATTCTTCAATGGCTCGATCCAAGTCCTCTCTGAAAACACAAAGACAAATAATTGGTGCCTATTTTTGGTTATCCATCTCATACCTTGACATGAAAAAAGTGCTGCTTGCTTAAACCACAGGCCCACTGGGGTGCTGAAAAAACTCTGAGAGAAAATAATAATAAAATAAATATAATGACTAAATAATAATATAAAAACAGCCATGGAATTACGAGGGAAATGGAAATATCAGACAACAGCATCAAGATATGAAGCCTATTTAGTTTTCAAGAGTGCTTTAGCCTTTAGGACTGGGTTATTGTTTAAATTCCAACGACAACCTAGACCTGAGCAAAATTCCACATTCCTCAAGCCCCAGGGAAATTTGTATAGGTAAGTATTGCGTTTATTACCCTAAATTGTATTCCTTCAGCCAGTTTAGGAGAGCATCCTTGTTGAAGGCAGCAGCAGCAGCAACATTGCTGCTATTTAACTGAATGTCAGCAATGGTTTCTGAACTAGAAACAGCCTCAATAAGGCCAGAGTGATCTCCAGTCGCTAAACAACCATAGGGCAATATCCTGAAACAAAACAAAGATAAACATTAAACACAAAAGCAGCAAGACCTCTTTGCATATCAATTCTTTGTATATCAAAATTGATATCTTTGTATATCCATTTTGTGACAGGGCTGGATGGTCATGTCAAGTTAAACACTGAACTCTCAAACATTAGTACACAGATATTGCTCACTAAGGTAACACCAGCAGTCAATTGAAAATACTTTCTTTTCCAGTTCCATAAATATATACAAATTGGGCAACACTTTTGACTTTTACCTGAAATGTGGTACGAGAGACTATAGAGGGAGCTATTTCTTTTCATTTGTTAATTAACCAGCTAAAAAGGCAGTAAGGTTTCATCCACGTTCATTCCAGAAATATGTTATTCGTTTAAATGGAATGCAGGGTCCTTGGTTTTCTCCCATTTCAATGGAAAAAAATCCTAGAAACTGCCCAAGTATGCAGCTAAAAATACTACTTTCCAACACTTCAGAGTTCAAAAAGTCGTGCAAGATACTCCAACAAACAGTAATGTATATTAACTCATTTATAACAATTTACTTATTTATACACTATGCTTAGTAAAAAAATGACAATAACTGCATTAACATAAGGAAAGAAAAATAGGACAAACACCAAGGAACGGTATGTCTGTATAGATAGGTATATTATTTTTCTAAAGCAGTTCTTTTGGTTTCTGAAGAGAAAAAAGCATCACTTCTGGAGGACGGAAGAGGAACCAGTACTGAGCCTCTCACAGCATCTAACTCCAGATGCCTGAAGTGCAAAACGAAATAGGAGCTTAGATTTAATGTCTCTATGTAATGGAAACTTAAATTCCTCAAGGGTGCTACAGCAGAAGAGGCAGCCTTGGCACTTGTACTAGGCAGATCAGGTGAAGATCGTGCTCAGTTTTGTTGCTAGATGCCCTGCAGAAAGAAGAAACTGGCCCCACAAATCTAAATGGGGGATATAATTAATAAGCCAGCACAAACTTACAAAGCTGCATAAAAATTTGCAAGGCATGGTAAATTTATGTGTGTATATACAGAAACATAAGAAGAGGAAATACAACTGACCCAGCACAGTGTCAGTACAACCGACTGACTTTCACCAGCATTGCTGTATTTTGTATATAGTTTATATTAATTTTTTTTCACTACCTCCTCACTGACACTGTAAATTATCCCAAACCCTGCAGAAAAGTAAAAAAAGAAATAGATGCCATTAATGAGAACTTCTTGGTCTAATGGCTATTAAATAGCTGAACGTTTTCTTTGCAATGACGACACTTATTTCTCTAACACAGAACTGGAGTGGGCTTGAGGACCATTAAGTAGATAGTTGGGGTCCYTTTAACAGGCAACAAAATGCACTGAAAACTGGATTCGGTGGGATAGAGAATTAAAGAAAAATAATCTGTTTCCATGCTCATCCATTTCCCAGCTCAAAACCAGAGCTGTGCAGGCCAAGGGTCTCGCCGGGGCCCAAGAGCAGGCGCGAGGGCCCGCCACAGGGCTGCCGCAAGGAAGCTCTGCCCATCCTTATCAGGCCGGACAAAGGGAAGGCAGCGGGGCYGGGTTAAGGAGCAGCCCGGGCCGGCGGGATGGGCGCGCAGCCAAGGGCCTCCCCTCGCAAGGGCAGCAGCGCCGAAAGGCACCAGCGCCTCGAGGGCCCGGCACTCCCAACCGCAGGAAAAAACAGCCYTGTCAGGGAGAGCTTGACAGGAGTCAAGTGAGGGACAAATCCTCRGGGGCCTTTCCGCCTCATCCTGCTCTTTCTGACTTCCACGTCTGTCACCGGGAGACGCTCCCTGCTTTTTAATGCCACTCAGAGAGCCCTGCCACATATTCAGACTTCACACATATGAAGGCTRGTGGAAATGAAAATTCACTACGGGCTGCCAGTGAAATGAAAAAGAACCCCCTCTACCTGTGCCAAAACCAACTGTGCGCCAAGTATTTTTACAACAGTTTACCACAGTAAATATCACTTGACACAGATCAAATTTGTCATTTTTTAAACACTTTTTTTTTTACTCTTTTGCTCTGTTACTTTGCTGATTTCTCCTTGAGGCCAGCTGCAACAAAGCTCAAGTTAAAACTAAACCCCTTGGTGCRAGCGTTACTTTCCAAAAAGCTGTGAYGCTTGTGACACTGCAGACCCCAGARAACAGCCTGCCTGGAGAAACAGATGCAATGATCCTCTGCTGTGATAAATTCTTAATATTTAAACATTTCCCATAAAATAATAGAAAGCTGTGTCATCTACTATGACTAGGCATACACTATTTCAGACAGTGAAATTTTTCAAGCAAAAAAGAGCTTGTTACGTTGTGCCTCTTCAGAGGATTTGATCCTCTGAAAGTCTCATTTTGCCACTCAGCAAATGCAAACTCAATATAAATACTGTTTAACTGAAAAACCTTATTCTGTAACTGCTCATATTTAAATAACTATCATCAAAGAAGTAAGAAAAAACATATCCAAAAGATAAGGTATACAAATAATCTGAGGAAGTTCAATTCCACATTGTCACTAACTTCTTAGGCCAACTATCTCCTGCTGAATTTTAGGGTAACAGTTTGTCCTAAAAAAGCACAGATACATTTCTTTTTCCTCTAAATCCTGGGATTATTGAAGCCAYGTGAGTTGTTCTTTTATACTCGCTCTCTGGTAACTGATTGACTCGCATCTAACATGACTTCAATTCTGACTTAAACCTTTTCAGTGGAGCACTGATGGATTCATTGCCATGTGATGAGTGGGTTTGCGCCGGGGAGCTATCTGTACCTCACACTTTATTTGATCACACACTGAACAGTCCAGATCTTGCAAGTGCCCAGGACGAGGACCTACAGGAGCAGGTTCTTGCTCCCTCCTGCACACATGTACTGCCTTCTCTGACACAACCTTTGTTCTCGTTCCAATATCCCACCAGATGTGCACACTAAAACCCATACAGCACAACATAGCATGTGTGAACAAGGCCAGCATCTCCAGGGGATGGATTAGTTGACCATTACAAATAAAATCCTCCGTCCCTCTTTGCCTTTGMATAAATCAAGGACACTTGGTGCTTGTCTCCCTCCAGAGCAGAGGAATCTCACCGGAATACTGTTCTTGGATTAGAATCCCAGCCAAAGACAAACCAGCTAAGACGTCATTACAAATTTTTGCCAAAAACAACTGGATGGTAGCGCAGCTAGAAGGAAAYAGATCCTATCTCACACTGATAGCAACATAATTAGTTCCCACTTGATCCCTGCTTCACAGAAGCTGCACATCTACTGCAGCAAGACATTCCCAATTGGAGCATCTTCTCAGAGGAGCCGAGGTCAACAGTTACGCTTCTTAYGGTGGAGAAACAAATTTGAGGTCCTGTTTTTACTAGCATAGGTTTATCAAACATTCTGCAGTGGGGAAAACAAAGCTGAAAGGCAGGGATCCCATTACGCATCCACGAAAGGCAGAAAGAAAAACTGGTTTCAGGGCAATCTAAGCCAYGAAAGACTGGTGAGAGAGAAAGACTCCACTTTGGAATAGGTAACTGAGGTTGTACTTTTCAGGAAAACAGAACTATTCAACACTACTATTTCTCTTCACACTGAAGTCACCTTCTCAAGTTAAGTAAAGCAACAAGCCCCCACTCATGAGCAGAGCAACCCATCTGCAGTAATTCAGAGGTTTTTCATGTCACCTCTTCGCATGAGGATCACAGTCTCATCCCTTCTAGCTACATCCTTGTGTTTCAGATGCTGGAAGAGCTTCTTGCCCAGCTCTGTTGCCATTCTGGGCAATCTCGTTACTATCTTTTCGATCTATGCAGAACTGCAGTCCTGTCTCAATCTAAGTTTTGTTTTACAGTCATAAGTAAGCAAAGATGAATGGAAGGAAAATGTTCCCAAGTTGAGTAAGGAAATAGAAGAGGCCAATTATAGCAGTTAAAGTCTCACTACAAACTGCCCTTTTCCCCTATTTTGTTCTTGAGAGAGCTTGACAAAAATCGGATACAATCGCCACTATTTGGTTTCTCTTTGTTGAGTTACAGAAGAAAAAGGCATTAGTCAGGGAAAGCACATTTACTAACTCCCAAGCAGCATTCCTGTTTGCCAGGCACAGTGTGTGGGCCTGGCCGGAACCACAAGCTGCACTTTGGGGCAGGCAGCGACCAGAAGAATGTCTCATGTGGGATTCCTCAGCTGCCRGAGGTTGTCCTTGCCCCCAGGAGCTGCATCAGCCTCCTTGCAGTCTATTTATAATGACATAAATTATCCAAGTTCCCTCAACTCAACGTTCAGCTTAACTGCAACTAAACACCGAGCTGCCTCCTAGCAAATGTACACTTCCAGAAGCAATTTATTATTCACATTCTTGCTATATTCCATATTTCATTGAAAGAAATCTTTCTCTAAGTTGTATTTTTTCCTGATGGATGACTAGTTTATAATTTTCTTATCTGCGTGGGCTGATGTTATATGCCTTGTGAAACTAACACTATTACACTTCAACAAAATCTGACAAGATAAGCTCCAGACTCCAACTGAAACATCTCCAAAATAAATGAGTACTACTTGCCTTATAAACAACCTTTTTAAAATTGCAAAGCAGAAAGGATGAGTGCTCTACGTGCCACAAGCACACAAGACTGCCTTTATAGCCTACAAACACGTCATTAACAAAAAGTGAATTCCACTATTCCTTTAGAACTGTGTTTCTAAAGAGAAATTAGACTTGAGAATTCTATTAGGTAAAAACTGTGYTTAGGCCAGTATATGAAGTCAAGAAAGCTGTTTTGCAAGAGATTTTGGAGAAGGGAAAGCTCTTTCTGTCTAAAAATTGTTATCTGACATCCAAGTAGTGCTTCAGCAAGGAAAGAATGCTAAGCAGGACCTAAGAAATATGTTGAAGACACTCACATGGACTGTAGGTCTTTAGCAGTAAAAGGAAATGAAGAGAACTCACAGCAGAAGGAAAAAAAAGTGGCTGTTACAAAAAGTAGCTAGTTCACTGCTCATACAACCGATTAAAAATGACTAGCCCTTGTGGCAGAACACATAGCCCTAGAGGCTTAACAAAAGAACTAATAAATGAAAACCCTACAACCTTCTTCATGATTATCTTACATGTTCACAAACACTGCAAATTCCTACGCTTGGAAAAATTAGCCACTTCATTTTGAAAGAACAGCTTTTGCAGAAGGAGCAGTGCAAATGAGAAGACTCTTACTGAACTGGGTACTTCTGCCCTAAGAGATTTATTAAATGATGAGTTTCCATTCCTACTATGAGTTTACACTCTCACACAATGTGCTATGAGGAAGCAGAAATGGAAGCTTCTGGTTAAAAAATTTCACAGATCACACCCATACTAGTAATATCTCCCAAGTGCTAAATACTATGATTCTCTTGCACTTCTCCACTGATTTTGTAACATCTAGTTTATAAATATATTAACTGGCACCTGAAACTACACTAAGTCTGTCACAAACAAAAACCTCTTTGACCAAGCGAAATCTCAGCAGTGATGTAAAAGAAAAAAAAAAGATAAGAATTCTTAGAAAAAGGTAATTAAACCAATATAGAAGTATGGAACACAGAAACCTGCAGTAATTAGTGAGATGATCAGGTGGCAGGCGTATTTTGAGAGATGGAGATAAAAACCTTGCTGAAGTCAAGTAAAGGACATGTGCTACTCTTCCTTTTGCTCAAATCTAGTCATTTCACCCTAGCAATGAGGTTGGTCAGGCACGATTGACCATGCTGACTACTCCTGCCCAGCAACACCTCCATCATGAAGCCTCTTGCTGCAGCCCTCCTCGAGCAGGAGCAAAAGCAGCTCTCCTCCCCTTCCAGGCCTCTCATTTTCATTAAGTCTGTTTTTAATATGCGCAAGGCAGACATTGCTCTGTTAAATTGCTAGAAATAGATAGCAAGCATGAAATTTGTTTGGACTGGAACACATTCACTTGTGCCCATGGCTGCAAAACCCGTGTTTTTGTACGCAAGAAAAGATGGGTGGGGTTGAAGGGGAGGAAGGAAGAAGGAAAAAAAATCTGATTGTTTGGGTATTTCACAAACCTGGTAATTCTCAGTCTGACAATAAATTCTATTATAAGGAATCTCAGATCTCCCAAATCTAGTGCCAGTATCTTCCTTACCTCCTTCTTTGCCCCCACATCTAACAATAGTTAAAATTACCTCATTTCTCGAGAGGACGGCCTATTAGAGCTACATGCTAGGGAATCCAGATTGTGAATTCTGGGCAGCAGTGCTCAAGCACTAGACTATAAAATGTCTTTGCACAACAGCTTCTTCACTGGCTGGCATATTTGTGCTCTGTGTTTGTACCTCACCTGTATATGTGTATTACAACCTAGAAAAAGACTGGAATTCCCTTGAGAAATTTCCCTTGTCCTAGGACAAACACCCTGTTCATACAATGAACTCCCCAATGTTTCAATTTGCATCTTCCACTACTGTCTTCCAAGGTTAAATCTGTTTATCAAACAAAACTGTACCGCAAAGAGAAGCTATCTGATGAGTTAAGGTGACTTTTCTACAACCTGTTGACCTTGGCAATGAAAATTTTGTGCATCAATACCTAAGTTGATAAAGACAAGAGTTGGAAAGAGAGATTTAAAAACAGAAAAGTTTTCCTGATAGAGATGGACTCTCCTTACAAATAAACAAGCCCTGAAGAGACCCTTACCGGAGATCCAGACCAGCTTCTTTCCAAAGTACATCCATCAAGCGCAGTATTTGGAGTGTTAACATATCCTGCCGGAGATCTGCAATTCAAAGTTGAAAACATCAATTTCTGATTGTGCTCTAGACAAACTGTTTACTGTCTTTATCAGTCTACCTGACTGATAAAATCCATGCTTTGAAAGTCAAACAGGAGAAAATTTGCTCAACAGTGCTAGAATAATGCATGATTAAATTACAGTAACACAGGGAAACATAGATTAAGTGTGAGAATGAAAGGGAAGAAAAATTATTAAATTGCTGACATTTCTTACCATCGCCATTTTTGAAGATGATCCCTACAAGATCTCCCCCAAACATTTTATTGTTGTACACTATCCACAGAGGTTTCATTTTAGAATCCATGTATTTACACTTTTCGACACTACAAGAAAAGAGAACACGGATTTTAGTCAAATAAAAATATTTCCACTCAACAGCATTAAACATTGTTCAAAGCAGAATAGAAAATATAGCACTTCCAGTTGGGAAGTACTTCAATGTTATTTCTGCTTTCACTGTGCTACTACATTGGCAGTGCTTATCAAGTAACAAACATATTCGTTATATATCAAGTGAATTACAGATCCTGTGACTGGAATACATTCATCTTGCATCTAAATTTAGCATGCATATTTTCAGCGAAAATATATAATCTTCCTCACCTCTTGTTGCACCCATTTTAAAATTATGTTTAAGTGCTTTTTTTAAATTTATCTTTTGTCCTTATTGTTGTAGAAACAGAAGCCAAGAACACAGTCTAACTCACTTCAAGTTTTTAATTATGGTTATCTATCAATAGCATTATTTCTTAAGGCAAACTGCAAAAATCTTCAAGCTTAATCCGTATCTTAACCTTAATAAGCTGAAGATTTGCTGAGTCAGCTGAGAGGATGACCGATAACATTTCTCTCACTCTAGAAAAGGCATCTTGTTAACATATCCGCTAAACAATATATTCAAGAAGTTAAAGCATATGCGCATTCTGACATCTATTTCCCTAAAAAAAGCTAATGAACTGTATTCATGCAATTATTCTGAACTTACTGTAGTTCTGAAAGTATAACAGAAGGATTCAGAGGAGACTGGAGGTCAGAAAGTGCTTCCCTGTAAGCATTTTGTTTCAAACATGTGTGCATTGCATCTTTTCCTTTTGCTTTGCTTTGTTTCATGGCATTCAGCTTAATTAAACTATTTAAGGTCTTCATTTTATTAAGGGCTTCCACCTGAAAGAGATGCTTTAAAAGTTATCCCACAGAATAAGATACAGAAAATCTCATTTTAAAACAAATCTTCAAGTACTAAACCAAGGCATCAAACAATCCTCCTGAAGCACTCATGCCCCAGACGTCTTACACTTTTAAGTAATTATGACAAATAAAAGTCCAACAAATTCATGTCATCTCTGAAAGTAAGACTTAATATTTTCCAAAAGTATATGAAATACCTTCATATGTAAAATATTTATACAAGTTCCTTCAAAATACCAAGTCATTTTTTGGCCACATAGAAAATCAACAGAGCGTAGGTGCTACTATCCATACTGAAGTCAATCCTCCTGAAATTAAGCATAAGCTTATAAACTCTAATCAATTAGGCCATTCATAACCATAACGTATTGTCTAAGCAATACTTTCTCAGTGTGTAATAAGGCAATATAGGTGGGTTTAGCCCTTTCTTTCCCTTTCTCCCGCTTTGACAAGTTCTTATTGGTGCACAGCCTGCAAGAAAACAACCAAACTAGCTGCAAACACACAAACACACCCAACATCAACACAGCAAAGCCCTTTGGCAACAAACCTACTGCATATACACCACACATTGCTTCTATACTGCATGTACATCTAAAATAGTTCTTAGCTTATTATAAGCTAATTATGAATGTAAGTCATATTTAGAGGAACCACTGTTAACATGCTCAGTAGGATGCATGTTTTCTACCTGATAGCATCAATTGAATACTCACAATATTGATTTCTCTACAGGGAAGCTTCAGCCTAACGCCCACAGGGAAGCTTCAGCCTAACTCGCAAGGTGCCAAGGCAAAGCCTAGCGCCGCGCCGGGCAGAGCGAGCCCTGCCAGGCAGGATGCTGGGGAAACCGTATGCACTTGGATTACACAAGCGAGGCGCTGGAGCCTGGCCAGGTCAGCCATCTGTCCAAACCCAGCGCTCGGCTTTTCCACTGCGCGAGCTGCTGCACAAACAGCGCTCACAAGGGAACAGAATGGAACCTGTGCTGTGCAAACAGGAACTTTTTGAAGTATTTCTACTTTGAATTTCTTCCGTGTTTTCACAGTTGGGGTTTTTTTTGCCCCTTCTTTGATTCTGGTGACATTTGTTTCCTGTGAAGTGCACRAAAACTTTAGTGACCTCAGGCCTATTACTTAAAGCATTTCATCACCTCCTCTTTCTATGATTCTGACAATGCTAACAAGCACACTCGTGTTGGAGACATCTCTCCAATGCCCTGCGAGCAGCAGCAGGGAAGAGCASAGAGGCCCAGTCCTCTCCTCTGGTCCCTGAGGCACAACTGCAACACAGGCAGCAGCAGAACTGCCAGAAACAACAACTGTCAGACACCACACAACAGCTATTTTTTGTGGTTTGATTTACTTGATAAAGGAAATAGATTAATATGAGATCTTTTCATGGATTTTATTGTAACAATCTAAATTTGTTAAAATTTTATTAGTCTTCAGAATAAGACTTGAGAGTGCCTTTATTACTGACCTGCCGATACACTTGCATACTAGAGCGTATTGAAGAAGTAAACCACTCTCCTCTTTCTTTTTACCAGCACTATGTTAGCACTAAAATTAATATTTGGTTTACTTCAACACCTTTATTTCCAAGGAATACTGCAGAAGAGCACAATTGAAGTTTGTGTGCATCACTACCTTTTAACAAAAACTAAAGCTGTAGGGAGCAATCCTGCAGTCACCTAGCTGACATTTAAGTAGTAATATCTTCTATTAAAAACRCTGTTCTTAAAGGGAAAAAAGTTTTAAGGGTCCTTCCTCAGTAAGTTCTTCTGCAGACAGCCCTGCCCTGAGCAAACATGTCTTCCTACTTGTGCATCACTCCTGCTCTCCAAGGCCCAGCAGAGCCAACTACTTTCCGTGCCTCAGGCTCCTCCGCTAGTGCAGCCAGTTCCTTCTCTCTCCTTTCTTTTYCTACCCCTCAACACACATAACTTTCTCGAGGTAACCAACGTGCCCCACAGGAGGAATGGGGTCATTATRTGAGTTACAAGCTTGGCTAAGCCAAGCCTGCAAGGAGAGGGGGGTCCCTACCTGTTTGGCCAGCACCTTCATGTGCGCGACGCTTCCTCGGCAGTAAGCCTCTAGTATTAAACCAAACTGCACCGAAACAGCAGGAATATGAACCTCTGACCTGCAAGGAAACAAAACAGGAGAAAAGCTTCTCATTTATCAAGATRGATCACATCATTTTACAGCTTACTACTCTGCAAGACATGAACAAAACAAAGAAAACACCTCGTCAGTTAGATAAAAAGCAGATTTTAAAGAAATAATGTARCATTTATGGACTAGATCTCCAACACAGCACACAGGTTTAGCAAGAAGGAATGGAGCAAGTCTTACCTTAGATGCCAAAACAACATCTGCCCTATTCTCCTGTTAGCGAGCGCTCTCTCTAGCAGGAATCTGGAGAGGGCACAATCCAGGAAAGGTTCGTATTTCAGGACTTGCACAAGTTGAAGGAGATACTGCGAGAGCTCCTCATCACTAGAACAAGGCACATAAAGCCAGTCAGCAACAGGGGACTCAYATGAATGATTTTCTAGAAACCCACAGGCACGTGACAAACTCTGCCAGAACAGACCTAGTTTCAACAGCAGAAGTGTCACAATCTTTCACTCACATGGAAAAGAAAAATAATGCACAGCTGAGTATAAAATTGACAAGCAGGTTGAGTAACTGGTCAGTTAKGTACCTGACAGAACCCTGAGGCCATCAAATCTTAAAGGAAAGGATCCCCAAAGTGTCATCTTTATGTTGCTGTTTTTACCAGCCGGCTTCATGGACTTCTTAAAGAACTTAGAAACCTTTTTTTTTTTTTAATATTCAGTTGAAGATGATTTTGCTTCAGAGATGGAACGAAGACTACTAATTCCAGATGTAACAATTCAACTTTATTCGGCTAGCCCTACAGCTAAATTACTTGTTTACATTTTAAAGAAGTCAAAATATTTTTTTTCCAAAAAAAATTTAGCCTTGACCATTAAAAAAATTAATCATTAAACTATTCACCGTGGGGAATTTAGAATTCAAGGACAGGAAATGAACAGTAATGCTGCAAATGATAAGGTTAAACAAATCTTGCCTCAGGTTACAGTGAACAGCAAAATTATATATGATAAAGAAAGAATAGCAGATAGCAAAGCCTACCCTAAAGAACAAACAAATAGTTCTCTCATTTGATCATGGTAAGTTACAGATTACATTTCTGTTAAATGATGCAGATAATGGCTGGCAGGGAGAGATGGGTGGTCAGATGGCAGTTCTAGTACTTGATTCCTGTAATAATTTGTCCCTTCGTTATGAAAACAGACACAGCCTTCCCTTGGGCCCAAATAGGCAAGAAYATGGAACAGCAGAACAACAGTTTTATTTGGCTACCATTTTACTTATCTAGAAAAGATGCTTTAC
Source organism: Nothoprocta perdicaria (assembly GCF_003342845.1). Classification (NCBI taxonomy): domain Eukaryota; kingdom Metazoa; phylum Chordata; class Aves; order Tinamiformes; family Tinamidae; genus Nothoprocta; species Nothoprocta perdicaria. Next base: position 293,458 of record NW_020455477.1, read on the forward strand.
CTGGGCACCTATATGTGGCAGGCAGCTTGCTGAAGCCTTTGGGTCCTTTTCTTCTTGTTAACAAACTGAATTACTTTTCCCCCCCCAACAACTGCTGAACTAAAACACGTACTCACCTCATTTGTTTTAAACAGCCCACTGCGTATTCCCTCACATATTGGTCTGGGTAATTGAAATCCAACAGTTCTAAAGCTTCTCTAGGCGGCAGCTTGGGCCAGATCTGAAGCAGGGCCTGAAGCTTTTATAAAAAGAAAAATATTAGGTTMCACATTAAGCAACTACTAAGAAAGCTGCAAGTATAGCTGCATTTGGACAAYGCACTCACACTAAGAGAAGAAGAAAAAAGCCTAATTTCTGATCAAGTTACTTGCCCTTTAAATTCATCCACATGATTTTTGGCAATGCGCCTTGTTTACATTTAGTCAGAAACATCCATTTCTTCATACACAGACATGATGCACAGTAAATAAAAATTAGGTAACCCCACATGCAAATGTTTTATAAACAGTTTCAAATAAAATTTCAAGAATGTTTTGTTAAAGCTTTCATGACTATACATAATATACATAATATATGTAAATATTTTGGTAATGTTAAAAACTTTTTACAAATAAAATATCAAAGAGTTTTGTTTAGAAAAATATTTACCAAAATATTTAGCCTCTAATTGGATGCACTGTGGATGGCTATTGGGTTAAACTGCAGCAAGGATGATTTGAGTTAGATGTGAAATAAAATCCTAAAATCACTTAAAACAGTGATGTGCTGGAAAGCACTAGTGTACCTATTTCAGACTAGTAAGAATTAAAACACACAGAAGTCTCTTAAGACTTTTGATATATGAGATGTGTAYATATGTATGTAGATGTATGCATATACATACACAAATATACATGTAGCCATGCATATTTAACAGTACATAGTTATACGACTGAAAGCAGTACACTAATACACGAAAATAAACAAGTCTGCATGTGCAAACAGTATCAACCATATCCTCCTTTAGCAACTAGTCACARCTCATTATAAAAACCTCCTTTCCTACAAATTTGATTATATTTTAGAGTTAATAGACAGAATTTAAAATCTGAATGATTAAAATGACCTTATGAGTTTTCTCTCAAGTTAGCAGGCCTTTTACTCATAGTGAAAATCTCCAATTTCTGCTATATGTCACAGTACCACTAATATTCAAGTATGAGAAACATGTATGAGTTCTTAATATTAATTTGTATTTATTATCCAGCTTTGTAACACCATTTAAACACTAAAGGGACCAAATTCCTAACTGGTTAATCCGTGCAATTTTGTGAACTTCAGAAGCCAAGAAAAAGGTACAAAAGAATCAAATAGCAAATCCAGTAGCCATGCTAAAATTCCAGGAGGGGAGAAGGGAACCAGTGCAACTGTTTTCATGACCAAATACTTATTGAAGGAACACAGGCAGGATTCCTAAAAAAATAGAAGATGGCTCTGAACATGGATATCCTTTTCCACAGAAATACACACTTAAAATCTATTTAATCTGTAGAACGGAAGGACCAGTGACACCAATCCTTATGTCAAGAAACACTACAACCATCATCACAAATATTAGTCCTCAAAAYCTAAAATAAAAAATCCCCTGACTGACAATAGCATAAAACAGATGCTGAAAAGGCAAACAGCAACCATGCCTGTCAGAGGCAGAATAAGAAACTTCAAACTCACATATCACAACTCCTAGACAACATATTTGAAATCAGGTGCAGCAAAAAAAATACAGCAATATTCTGTGAAGCGACAGATGATAAAAATTAACAACTCAGTTCTTGGGACATGGCACGCCCCAAATTAGCCAGCRAGTTTTGCAAGTCGGTCTAGAGCAGAAACATTCACCACAAAGCATCTCTGAAGGCACAAATCTCATTCTGACTGCACCAGCACTCRAGTGCTAAAATTATTTCAGAGATGACTAAAATGAGGAAACGTTTTGTGGTGCGACCTGGGAGACTGCTAAGAAAGTTTCCCAAATATGCACTGCTCCGTGCACATCCTGCTGTGGAGTTGTTATGAGATAAGCTCAGCCCAACTGGCCGCGCACCCGGGGTGGGCGGCAGGCTGCTCAGCCTAAAGGACCCGCTGCGTGGCTCAGCTGGACTAGAGAAACATGCTCTAAAATGCTCYGTGGTGCCCCGACAGCGGGGACAGCTCTGAGCAACTCCCAAACACTTATAAAGGCTTATAAATGTGTTTTACCTTTCAGAAACATCTGCCAATATGCACCTCAAGCTTTAAGTGYTATCTGCTGTTTGAGACTGGTTCTAACTGTCCACACGCCTCCCTGCATCATCCTCSTCGCAGTCTGCAGCTCCTGACCGATTCCCTTCCCAGCAATAAACTGGACATCTCGAGAAAACTCAAATTCAGTCYGTTTTCTACTTTTTTGGCAGAAAATAAAAGGCCACGCATTCTTCCCTAACAAAACACGTTCRCTATTGGATAGAATACAACACAGGACAGCTCAGGAATTTTTATCCCAGTTATTTCAAACGCTTCCAGTCAGCTCTCTGCTCTGCTGTCTTTTCTCCAGGTTATTATCCAGTTCAGGATGGTGCCACCTCACCAAAAGCAGATTTAAAAAAAGAAAGTTCAGCTTCTGCTTTGAGAATAAATACTGTGCATGCAACTCTGCCAACAGGCTCTGCTGTCCTACCCCTGGGATGACTGAAAAGCAAGTGCAACTTGCCGTTATAACACTGCAATACAATAAGAGACTGCAGGAAATATATATGGTAGTTGATAATGACTTGAAAACATCATGCTTGTAAGTCATATAATATATATTAAGTCATATATAACTTTATGGACCACCGAACTTTTGAAACTTTACAAACACTGATTTAAAATGCTTTACCATCAAATACTTGCTCTTATTTTCTCTCCCCCAAAATATTGCTCTCCATCTGTAACAGGAAATGTAGTTTATTTTTCTTCATTTTTCTTGACAATAGCTCTGTTTAAACATTTTGCCCTAACTAGTAGACTTTCACAATAATACTTGTTGTCAACAGTATGCTTCTAGTACACTCTCAGCACAAGGCACATATGTTAGTATAGCAGTACTAGTATTACAGTGTATACCTAGTACTCAATGTATTTAATATTGATAATTAATAGAGATGAAGCACAAATCACATCAACTTTAAAATCCATGTTAAAAAAAWTGCTGTCTTTCCTCACCAGAAAAAGGGAAGCACTTAAGTGCCTTGGGCATCGGGGATGTTTCAGAATTCAGATATACTATTGCTGCTGCCCAACATCCCATTCAAGCACATCACACTAGTGTCTGGTCACAAAGAAATGGAAAAACAACAGGCCCACAAATAACCAACATGCCTGTTTGCAGCCATTAATTTAGATAAAATTCTTGAAACAATTTTATCTATATTCCCAAATTTAAAGCATCTTTTAAGTTGTAAACCACTAATCTATACTTCACATCATTTTTCAAAAAGCTTCAAAGACCATACTTTGAAGGTCCCAGTAACAGATCAGTATACATTTAACACTTTTAAACAACAAATACCTGCCTATATTTTTACAGTTCATACTGCTCACTAACTTCTTTTAATAAACAAAAAATTCAGAAGCACATATGGAAATTAATGAAAAACAAGAGAATTCTTGCATATGAAAAACCCAAGACAGACACATGTGTGTCATTAGTGTAGTGCTCCGTGCACAGACATCGACCTAGGAGGAAAACCCTGTTATTCTGCAAGTTCTCAGARTATCCAACTGGTGGGAAGGATGTAGCAGAGAAGAGCCCCTATCCTGGAGGCAAGCTATGAGTCTGTGACTGAGCAGTCACAGCAATTGGGAGATGAATAGATGGAAGTTGGGAGTTTTCATGGAGTCGTTTCCTTTTCTTCCAAAAAAGGTCAGACYAATGATCAAGAACACAGATGTATATTATGGACTTCAATCCTACACARCAATTGCTTTTTAGCTTGAACTTCACAGAACAGCTTTCCTTTCAAAGTACCAGTGGAAACAATTCTTCTAAAAATGCCCAGATCACTTCTCACACCACAGTTATGATCTCAGTCTAACAACCTGCACCAACTTGTGGCCCATTCCCCAGTGCAGTTGTGGCAGGGTGACCAGAAGCTGCACAGTGTCTGGATTCACCAGGAGAGCCACTTTGTGTCCCTTAATGCCATTCAGATTCTTATAGCTTTGCTCAACTTGCTGTGTGCCCAGAAAAAGCAAATTCCAACACAAATACATGAATCTGACTTTTAGGTCAATCTATTAAGCAGGAGCAAGCAGCTTCCCATAAATTTCATGTATTTTTGATATATCCACTCTGCAGTTAATCCCCAAAAGCATTTGACACTTGGATTCTATTTGGGTGAAAGCAGAAAGACGCAGACACAGCAGACACTGTACAGTATAAAGAAATAACCTTGCACAGCTACATAGTCAAGTTACACTGTAAATATAACCTTGTTTCACAATTAACCCAAAGCCTTTAATTACTTGCACAGGCGGCGCTTCAATGGGAACCTACTCGGTCCAACTGCCTCCCTGAGGAGCCTGAGGTCCTTGGTCTCCCCAGTGTGCRCTGCAGCTCTTGCAAGATCAGCTGCTTCAAGGAGGTTTAATTACCCAATCCAAGACTGAGATTTTCATGGTCTTGAYGGAATTTAACAAAGCTTTATGTCAGGATTTTCAAATTAGCCTGTACGAGCAATTTACAGGCTTTTCACATCATTCAGAGGTTCTCCAAATATATTTGAGTAAGCTCTTGCTTATGAGTCCAAACTACAGCAGTTATACAGTCTTATTTTACCAACCAAAATACATTGCACCATTTAAAAATTTCTCTGACTGGCTAGGAAAGAAGATATAAAAAAATAGAATAAAACACACAGATTACACACCCTTCCTCATGCTTTGACTGCAGCATTCTTTCATCCATCCACTCTCCTCATCCTTTCCCTTACCTGGGCAACATCTTCAAGTTTGTTCCACTTGAGGGAGAGCAGCAGTTTTGGCAGCGATTGGGGAAAGCTTTCGCGACAGTCGTAGCGCAGCGTCCAAATGAGGTCCATCTCATTTTCACACAGTTGCGATAAGGGATCTCTTTCCATGATTTCTTTCAGCACGACATAAAACTTCTTACCACCTCGACCCTAGAAAATGAGAAATCCGTAACATCTTGAAACATGCTGTAAGATCCTAACATTCAAATACTCTAAATTTTATATAAAGAGAAACATGACACTAAATTCCAGGAACACGGGGGAATGCCTATTACGCCTTTCTGTCACATCACAGATTTCTAATACAGTCAGACTCAGTGTACAAAAGTTTCTGAAAAAGTACCTAGCTTTTAGTGTTTATGACACTAGATGGCAATGTTTCTATTTWACAACTTTAAGATGGAGAATTTATTTAGGATGTGCATTCTCCTTTTGGGCTTTCAATTAAGCAATTTTTATTCACATACATACACCAAGTCCCTCCTCCCTCCCCAAATAAAACRTCAAAAAATACTTTTCCAGTACTAACCAAAAGGAAATATATTTGCTACTCCTACAACCACATTTTTTCATCTTCTAATCCAGACTTGTCCTTTCCAGACATTGTTTTAATCGCTTTCCTCTCTGCAACATTAATATAATTACTGATTCTATGAATCTGATTACACAAATGAATCTTCATTTAAGAATCACTGGCTTAGGGTGCTATCTTGTACTTCCAGCCATACTCTTACACAAAATACAAGGCCAGAAATATAATTAAAGACACCATCAAAATCTGAATTCCAAAAGGCACTGAAACATAACAGGAGCTGCACCTTTTGGGTAATGATGTAGTAGGTGCATCAAATAAATTAGTTTGAATATGTATTTTGGAAACAATACTTCAATTGAAAGCTGCCTTTATCTTCCAGAAGGCCAAAATTGTTTCTAAAAGATTTTTCCAAGTTCAGGGGAAGAGGCAGCACGAGTCAGTTCAGACTGAGGGCAGCAGCACACAGCTCATTACAGTCACACACTGCACAGGTTCAGCTGACTGATCACAGCTTAAGCTTAGCTCCTTCCAGGAAAGATGGGTGCCTGAGCCATGCACTGTGCTGAAATCACTTAAGTAAAAATTATTATATAAAAATACCTCAGGCAAAYGCAACAGCTAGTTTTAAGTCTCTTTTTTTTTTTAATACTAATCCCTTAACTAAATAGCTGAAATGTTTGTTTGGTCMAACTAAATAGACACTCTACTTCAAAATAAACCCTAAACAGTCATAAAAATTTGATCCTCGTGTCTGCAAAGGCTAGGCTTTTAAATGAGAAGTCACAATACAATATTAAGCTGATATTCTTCTACGTAAGAATTCCAGTTATAGTCAAGTCAGTTGTTCATAACAAAAGTATTWGTGAGCCTGGACTCTTCCTGAGCACTTTAACCACGATTAAGTGGCATTTTTTTCAAGTAACTGCTTTACTTTTATATATAACACAGTTACTACTGTTGCTGCTTTCACCATCGCCATGTTTGCAGTCTTCTGTGTATTTTTACAATGTTTTCCCAAATATAAAAATATTCAAGAAAACAACTCTGAATTTTACAGATCATTCAGTGATTGCCTTCATGTCAGAACTATCTATTTCCTCAAGATCTCCTAATTTCCAGATTTAAGAAACATCTTGTTGGAGACTAATCATCGTATTTGAAAGCATTTATCAGAAAACATCTGACGATCAAGGATATCAYCCTAAAATTGATAGTATCAAGCTTTGTACAAATGTTTAGGGCAAGCTGGGAACGCTTCCCAGCTCCAGCACTAATGGAAATCTGGGTTGTGTCCCAAATGCTCCCCATGCAAGTCCTGCTGCAGGGGCACAGGAGCCCCAAACACAACACAAGTGGAGTTTTAGTTACCAAGTATTATACTTATTTCTCTATAGATTGCTGCAGAACATATACAAGGCAGCTAATGCTGCAGCTCACAGCAGCTGCTTACCGCCATGGCAGCGTTGTCACTGCTCTTTGCAATCTCTGCTGCCTTTTCAAGTATCTGCAAAAGAGGATTTTAAACACATTAGATTTAAATTCAAATCTGACTATAGCAAATACATAAACACTAAAGAAATGAGGCATTTAAGGAATTATTGCTGTCTTTTACAGAATTACAGCACTACTATATTGACACAATAGTACGTAGCCCAAGTTTCAACAACCATAGYATGGAAGCTACAAGGCAGGAAACAAAGAAGTCAGTGGAATAGGTAGTGTTTTAAAGAAGGACTCAACAGCTACTTAGAGATAAGCATTAATGACTCCAGCTTATTTAAGATCTTACCTTATCAAAGGGAGGATAATTAATAGGCTGTTTGGAATATTCTTGAAATCTAATGTGCAAAGCTGTTGCGTTTTCAGTGTAAGGGTTAGTCTGGACTGTTCCCATTGGATTTAACATTTCTTCAAGTTCATCTAAAATATTAGAAAAAATATTATAGAATAGGAATCTGCATAAAGTAACAAGAAATCCAAAAAAGGGCAATGATAAAAGAAATTGTTTCCTATATGCAATGGGCAGAAGCATATTTTGCTACGCAGAGCACAYGCTCCACAACGCAATGAATTTCAGGCATAGACTATCCTCCCCTCACATGCTCAGAAATGTTGGATTCTTACCCCATGAAATATATTTTCCTAAAATAATACAAAATAAAGGGAAGCCAAGATATCCCTGTACTAAGCCAAACCCGTAATGCACTTCCAATCACAGTGAGAAGTGCAGCTTCTGTAGCTCAGCATGCATTACCCCTATATAAATCAGTATGAAACAAAAGGGGGTTTAAGCCAGATTTCTTTCATCACTATACACAGCCAGGCTGACGTGGTATTTCTTGTGGACGGATCACGCGTGACGTCTAGGTTTCAGGCAGTTTTAGCAAGCAATCTAAATCAGAATTGAGCGAAGCCTTAAAACAATTCTAGTATGTGTTCCTTTTGTTGACTTAASATACTGCTAAACATCCTACAGCTTTGTCATAGGCAAATATTTGTGATAGGCAAATTATTTTGCACCCAGAAAGAACCAATAAATCCCAAAATGCATCTTAAACAGGTGACAATACTCAGCTTTCATGGATTTTTTTAATGGAAGAAATTTTTATAAGACTACTTCCAAAGAGACCCTTAAGACATAATGATTGATTTCTACAAAAAGAACTAAGGCTGTATACCTTTACCCACATAACACAAAGATGACAAATTTTGGATGCTGAAATTAAGTATTTCATTATCTTATATTGCTCTTTTACTCTTCTTTAGCCTCACTAGTAATTCAAGTCTGAGTCTTWSAAGTTAAACTTTACCAGGAAATGAYGACCAGCTGTGCAGGATGAGCTCCCCGTTCTTCAACTGTCCTTTATAATCAAATACCATGGTATTTACCCAGGCTACAGGATAGTGCTGTCAACAGAAATAGTTTTTAAAATGTAAACTAAAATTCCACTGAAAGTTACAATGCAGTAACTACTACAAAATCAGCAAAATTAGGTATATATAAGAAACCCTAGTTCCATCTTTCAGAAATAGCACAGAATTAGCTCTCAGTACATGCTCCCGTCCCACTGAAGACAACAGAATGTAGTTTTAAGAATAACGGCACCGGTGGCACACTAAAAATACATATTTCTCTGAACAAAAGCCTGCACACTCATTTTTCACTCTTTAAAAAACCTACCATATGCAGAGTTCAGAAGAAAACTAACTTAAAATAACTAAATTCCTGGAATAACTAAAATACAGTTCATTTCTCAATGCAGCCATCTGCCAACTGGCTTGCTAGTAAAATTTTAAGCCTTTTTCAGCATCTGAAAAATATAAGGGTTTTCTGTCCTGAAACATGCGACTCTTCTTTACAAATACCTTTTTTTTTTCCCCCTGCAGATTTTCTCTCTTRAACACTAACATGAAGACATAAGACCTCTGAATACTCAGCTGAGGATAATTCAGAGGTGAACTCAAGAAAAACAAAGAAAGTAATTACCACTTTTCCTGCTTTCCTAATAGTCTGGTATTTGGGYGGATTCATGGCCTTGGTTGACTTCTTGGTTTTCACCTTATCCATGACAGCATAAACTGCAAAGCAGAGCCGTGCCATCCTTGGGAGGTCGCAGACATTTATTTCAAACTCCAGTGTTTCATTCCAAACATGGTCACTTCTCCCAGATATTTCTGTGCTTACTATAGTCTTACAGAGGAGCTCTGTGCCATGGAAAAGACCAGCCCTAACATGAACCTGAAATAAAGAAATAAGAGGAAAAATATGTAAAGATTTCCACAAAATATATTTGAAGATTTCCACAAGACCTACCCACAAAACCTGGAGAACACTGTACAGAAAACTCAGAACATGTATTTTCGACAATATTTTWAACTTAAAAATAAACACGGCATTTAAATTTGTGTTTTTGAAATAAACCAAACCAAATCATTATTGAAAACAACTGACAGGTCCTTCTGTTCTTCATGCTCTTGACCAGGACTAATTGTACACATAAAAATTAAATGGCATATCTACTGCTTGAAAATGTCAAGCAATTAACATTAYGCAAAAGTTGCTTCTTTTCTGGTGTCATCATGTGCATGAGGTAGTCTGAAAAAATAAGAACCATCTAAGTACTATTATAAATCAAAAATAAGTTTTAATCAAGAAACAATCTTTTAAATTGTCAAATATAAATTTCAAAATTAATTATAAATTGATRTATCTTTCTCTTTAAATTCTATACTATAGAAAATTCTTTCTGAAAAAAAATTGCAAAATAGCAAAACATGCACTGAGTTACTCAGCTTACTCAGCATTAAAARCACCCCCCCACACATGATTTTGCCTTATTCCCTCCACAGTGCTAGCTGAAAATAACTCGCATCTAAATCTGTGCCAACTTGATCTAAAGTCTGTCTAGAAAACAGAAAGCAAGGGTTCACACGCCAACCCACTCCATCTTTCTTGTTTCAAGGCTGAACCATTTATTCATCCTCTTTGCTCCCATCTTAAAAACTTCTCATCACCCAAATATTTCAGAAAAAAACAGAAATTCTAGAGTCTGCTTTAACTTACATTTAACTGTCCTTCAGCTGCACAGAATTAAATGCATGGTAATAAGAGTGAAAACTTCAGTAGACATAAGAAGRGCCCACAGTAATAACGTTGCTAACATCCTAATTCTTTTATCATTTTAAAATTTCCCTAGCAAGGCTTCCAAACATGCCACTCCCTTGGACTGCAGTTGCATACGAGGAAAAATATTTTATATTCATTTTTCAAAACGAAGGGCAGCCACACTTATTTGAACTTGAAATTCAGTGTGTTCTAAATTTGGGCAAGACTTCAGGGGTTTGGGTGTGCATGGCAAGGTGAGGGGGGTTGCCTGTTACAGCTGAATCATTTAAAGCATTAAGTCTTCAGCACTGGAAAATAAGATCTAAAAGCTCTACACAGATTTTGATCATTTCCTCATTTTTTAACTGAGCAGCAAAACCAGGAAAACGCTGAAACAGTTGGACCAAAACGCTTCCAACTCATTTAAGATACATATTATTATGCTTTTTCAAAGTATGGTTGTACATAAGATAAAATCAGTTCCCTAGAGATTAACACAAAGAATCCTGACATGTTCTCATAAATACCATGCAATTTCCTTATGAAGTCAGGAAGGGAAAATGCATTTTCTGTCACCAYGCTGTTAATTTGGAGGAGCTGTGGGAAAAAAAGAGGACTAGAAAAATGGTTTGACTTTTGTTCCTCTCCAAGTGAATGGCTGTTGATAAAAGGCAATAGTAGCTGCTAGATCACGTGCCCACATGCCATTCAATAGCAGAAGTGACTATGAATTGTAAAGAAGGTTATTCTCATATCTGAAAAGGTATGTAGGTGAGGAAATTGCATTGCAATAGCCAAATCCAAAATATATTTGTTTAAATGATGCTAAGGTTTTTTTAAGACTGAATTCCTTACATTACCACATAGAATAAATAGTAACTTCCTATCTGAACAAATCAAAAATAGCAACAAATACTTTTAACTCAACAGACCTAACAGAGAAGGAAATTGTGGAAAAAGACAATTAAAGCATCATTTACAGATAAGAATTTGTGAATGTAAAGCCAAAAGTCCAGGCCGAACAGATCTTCCTCTCATGAAGTACAGAAAAATCTTTGTTTTTCTCAGCTTAGCACAAACACACRCTTCATCTTTGCATTCTATATAGAAAGGCATGGACATAAAGCTGATGATCCCAGCATCAGCATCACCCATAACAACAACAGCAAACATAATTCCCAGGAATTTTGTTTGGCCTTAAGCACCCAGAAAGCCATGAGACCAGCAAGCCTGAAATGCCAAGAGAAGGGACAGGAAAGGACACGGGAGAGAAGCGAGGCCACAGCTACTGACTCTGAGATGAGGCACGTTACAGGTCAGTGCTAGCAAGGGGCTCACTTCTGCATTCCAACTTCATCCCAGATGTACTCAGAAAACTGCATGTTCCCAAGCTGGTGAACAGTATCAGCGAGAGGAATGACACAGCAGCAGAGTGCTATTCACGTGGCAAATGTTTTGTTTCCGCCTACAAACACCACATTTATCAATCTGCCGGGGGCTTCAGCAGAAATGCCTGAATACAGGCTTGATCCAAGGCACAATGAAAGCAGAAGAGCAACGGCAGAGAGTCAGAATTAGGAGAGGAAACACCGATATTCTCAACAGTGACAGTTCTGTGACAGCGCAGAGAAACCAGCACAGACTTGCAAGGTTATGCACCCTTTTCCTTTGGCTAACTCTCAGGCTAGTTTTCAAGATGGATTAAAAAAAACTACATGCCATTAAGACCAACACTAAAGAAGAGACAAGTTTTGTTGCATCCTCAAGCATCAAGCTTTTCTTTTTTTCTCAAGGCACACTCAAATGAATTGCAGCTCAATTTTTGCACRTATGAAAAATAGCCACTACACAAAGAAACCCATGCTCGTTATGCTACCCATCCTCTTCCTCCACTCCCCTTTCTTTAAAAGCTCCAGGACTCTGCAGCAAGTCAAGAAAATGCAACACAAACAGCTAAACAGCAGCTAAGACACAGGAAAAGCACTCATCTATTTCCGTACTCATTGACTCATGCAGTAAATTTGTGACTATTATTCAATTAGTTGTAATACTACAGTATCCCTAATACGTAGGGTGGTACCAATAATTCTCAAAGAAAAAAACACCAAATAAAGCATGACGACAACAGCCAACTTCAATAGCCAATTCTGAATTTCTTTCCCATCTAGATGGCTATTTACTTAATTGTCTGCCAAACAAAATAAAGGAAATGAACATTGTTCTATTTCAAGGGCCTTGTAAGGTCTTTAAAGTAATTGTGTAATAACTTTCCATGTGTTAACAACTTGCGGTCTGCAATACAGACAGAAGGCCAGTCATGTACATTTGACAGGAAGTGATAGTACTTCTTTGTGTTTAGCATGTTTAGAAAATAAAAGATTGACTACAGAAGCATGTAATCCATACACAGACGCACAGAATATATTTTGGACTACACAAATGCCAAATTTACCTTATGTTCCATCCAAAATTATTTTATACTTAATCAACACTTGTCTGTTACCCTGTTTACAGCATAACAGCTCAAATAGGCTTTTTTTCACATCACTATCAGTACTTAGATACTATCTTAAATAAATCACATACCACATTAGTAAATATAAACATAAATGACTAATTATATTAAGATATACATATATAGTGTGTATATAAATATATAAAAAATGTAGTATACTATGACAACTAATAGCACATAATGCCCAACTTCAGTTATATAAACAAGACTCATAATTGCGAGTAGTTGAAATGTCTCCACTGCTTTCCTGAAGTAAAACCTGCAAGCTGAGTTCAATAAACAYTGAAAAATTACATAAAGTATCTTCTCAAACTAGGTGTTATTACTTACTTTGGCATTTTCTTCTGTGTTTAGTTTATAACCTTTTAACAAAACAATCTTGAAAGGGTTGCAAATATCCCATACGCTCTGAGAAGTGAAACAAAAGAAAGTTTTCTCTTAATCCATTTAACATACTGAGATCTATTTTACAAGCTAAACATCTTAGCAGAAAAAATCATCAGCACAAGCTAAATAAAAGCATGATTATTTAAAAAATGAGTAAGAGCTCTTAAAAAGGTTAACTACTAAAACACAGTAAGTGTGCTAAATGGAAATGGATTAGGAAAAAATAAACATCTGAAAATACTGAGATAAAGTAAGAAAATCCACTGAGTAATATCTGCTGCCGGTTAGAACTAACTCCAAATATATTATTCATTCTGAATCTAATGTCCACCATTTAAAACCAAAATTATTTCATAGATCCAAGCCTGTCACAAAGGAAACAGCCTATTCAAAGAGCAGTTCGATGGATACAGTGCCAGGATTCACCATCCTCCTATTTCTCTCTTGAGCCTCCCAGCCAGCAGAGACACAGGAGCTCGCTGGAGTCCACGCTGGCCAACAGAAGCAGCAGCAGCAGTCCAGGCATGGCTGGTTTATATTCAACGAGTTGCTGCTCCCTCTGGGCGTTAAATATTCTCCAGATCAACTTACAGTTGTTGCTCTTGTTTTTTTTGGTGGCAGAGGAAGAGGAAGGTTGGATGATTTTCGGTTTGCAGCAGCTTCTATCGCAATCATCTCCTGCTCGCACATTTTCTTTATGGTGCAACACTCGACCAGGGTCAGCTGAGGAAGAGTCCTRTTCATCACACAGTTGCGGATGTACTAAAAACATAGGAAAAAATAGTTCTTGTCAACTAACTGAATATTCCTACAGCAAAGAATCAATCMTATATTATAAATGTACAAAGTAATCGGCATATGTGCTATATGYTATGACTGAACACCCAGCAAAGCAGTCAGCAGATGGGAGCAGGATGCACATGACTGCTCAGCAGGGTCACTGCCCAGTGGCCYGTGGAGCAAGAAGAAACTGTGGCCAAAGCACCAGAGAGCAACCGTGACACTGAGCAACGCTCCAGAGGCTTTTATGTACCTGAAACTGAATTAATGGGTGGTCTCCAAAAACGTATTCTAGCCTTCCACTAACTTGCAACACGTAATCAGCAGGATCAACTTCCTCGTCTTCTTTTCCGTGGATAGTCAAACGTTTTCGGATTGCCAGCTCATTCAGCTTGATGGGATTCATGTTAGGAGACACCTGAAAACTAAATACATCCTAAGAAAACAAACAGGAACAATAAATATCCATATTCTGAATCAGACATAAACAGCTGAAATTAGAGCATGCACAACAAATAAAATATTCACGTTTTCCACAGCATCTACATAAACTACAAGTTAAATAATTCAGATTATTTTGAAAACTGTTTGTCATGTATTTAAGTTTCGAAAGCACAGGATTTTCTACAAAATACTTCACCACCACACAGTAATGCAAACTGAAGCTAGTATTACATGTATTGATTACTTTTTACTTTCTGCTGCTACTAAATCACCCTCTTTCTACACACAAGACTAACAAGAGGATAAATGAAAGCTTAGGAAGCAAAGCAGGAGAAATGGCTAATGTGATAGTGGCACTATCTTATTTGGAGAACTGTAGAGAAAAGGGGTAGCAACCAGTACTGTTAGCATAGCGAGTGCACTATTTTTACAAGAAAGATTTTGGCCAGATCTTTTCTTAGAAGTTTTTTTTTTTTTTTTTTTTTTTTTTTTTTTTTTTTTACATATTTCCATAGTTGCTTTTATTTTGATTCTGTTCTGAAAAGATAAACTTAAGTTAGTGCTTTTTCCCTGTCTTTAATACTAAAAGTTTAAATTCATTCGAAATTCCCAAATTCAAAAGATAGGGGAGACTATCTCCCCTGATCTTCCACATTATGTTCCACACACAATCATTTTTAATTTCAACTTCACCCCGCTGAACACACAGGAACCCTAAGAGCCATTATTTCAAAATGAAAAGTCTGCCCTTGCTTACGTTTTTTTTTTCCCCCTGTGCTTTATTTACATAAAAGCTTATTGGCCAGCAGCCAAGCAGCCCAAATGGAAAAGCACCACCATAAATTCAGGCCAAATGAATCCCGTATTTCCTCAGTTTCCGAAGTGCACAGCCCGTAACCGCTTCCTCCTTGCGAATCGCTGCCAGGCCCTGCAGGGTTTTCTTTTCCCACMACTTGGGCACGGAGCAGGGTGGCAGTGACACCCACCCGTCCCAGAAAGGCGGCCTCTGACCGACACTTCTCGCCCTCCTTCGGGGCCTCCGGAGCTCATCCCAGCACTGGGAGCAGGTCTCTCCGTGCTCCCTGGGGCAGCCTGGCAGGGTCACCTGCATTCCGGACAACAAGTGTTTGTCTCCTGCTCGAGGGACACAACAGGCCCCCAACTCTTCTCATTTCCTTCTGCTGCTACRATATTTATTACTAAGTGCAGTAGCAAAGTCTGGAGCCAACTTCTCRCATTAAAGCAGCTCAGATTTGAACTGATCAAGATTTGAAGGGCTAAGAGAGCAGAAGCAGCTGAAGCTTTCAGGTGTCTAAGCTGTTAAGGGAGCAGGCAAACACATTCTGCACCAGCAAGAGCTCTTCCAACCAAGCACGCATGCAGCCTCAGCTAGCCCCGCYATCAAGCTCAATATTCACCCCTTCATTTGGCATTTCCAGTGTGAGAGATACTTTCATTACCTCAGATTTTTTTAGTTACTAAAGACACAATCAGTAATCAGTGAATCAGCTATCAGTAATACTCTAGCTTGGTAAATAAAATTGGTCGAATCATCAATATCTCAACAACTGGGTCAAAACACATACTAAACATAGCCAGATACCTTACATGCTYGTGAGAGTCCCAGTATTCCCATTTCGAACCCTTGCTGTTACTAGAAAGGACTCAAGTGTAAACAGGGGCACGAGGAATGCTGGACTCGAGCAGAACCACAGCAACTCCATTTTCAGAAAAATAAAATAAAACTGTTATTCTAGGTGGAAATTGAAGTTGCCTTTTTCCTTTAAAAATAAGCTATGGGGTTTGTTTGCTCAACTACTAGATCCAAAAGGGCAATTCTAAGTTTCTGCTAGTATTTTGTTTATCTATATGGAGTTGAGGGAGTGGTAATTTTTTTTATAAACGTATTTCTCAACTTAAATATTATCAGATTAACCCCAGGGACATTCAGCAATGCATTACACACAAGACCTATGTTGAATACACTGCCTCCTGATCTCTAGCAAAGTAATGCAGCAAAAATTGGCCTAAATTCTAGCAAATTTGAATTACATTTTACACTTAAGAAATAATTTAGAAAATTATACAGTTAAGATAAAATACGTAAAATAGAACTTTTTTTACTCCAGTTACATTGCTCTTGCTGCATTCCCATTRGTACAAGACATGTATACAAACTATATGGTTACTCTCACATTAGATACTGCATTAYATACTGGATTAGCACCGCTCTTCATCAGTTCATCTAATTTTAATTTAGAAATTCAGTTCACTACTGTCAACTCCTCTTCCTCACTTCATTTTACACGTCAAGCACTCTGATAAAAGAGCTTGCATTTTAAAAGCACCTATCAAAAGATTAATGCTCTATTACATTTAGATCTTTATCCCTCACATGCTAACTCACATTGGAACTAAAAACAACCAGTTAAAAATCAGGAATAATCCTTCCTACCTGGCAGTTATCAAAATGAATGGCAACGACGAGATTCCCGCTGTAGAGTTTATCTTGGAAGCTCTCCTGGATCACAGGCTCCTGCTCTGGTGGGTACGTGTGCTTCAACCAGTCCATCCAGGAGAGACCCACAAGCGACTGGATCTTCTCCTCACTGACTCGTCGCATTTTAGCTCGGAAGTCGTTCACTTCAGGGTCTTGTAAGGCATCRAATTCATGGAGACCTAAGGAAATACAGTGAAGAAGAACAACTGCATAAATATATTCCCACTGCAGTCAAACCTTTGTTTTCTTGAAGATGCTCAAGCCATTTTCTTCAAGGATCATCCCCATCTAAAATGGGAGGTCACAGGTGAGCTGGGTTCTACTTTCCCTTGGGCATCAGTGGACTTTTACATTTTTGCCATACAATTTGGGATTAGAGTTTAGCTTGCACAACAAAAACCAATGTATCTCTTAGGAAAAATGAAATGGAAAAGCCAACCTCAAGCTGATTTCAAGTGAAATGGAACAGTTAAGTCTTCCCCTAAGACAACAAACCCATGTATAAAGCACGTTTGGGATGAAGGGTTTACAAGCCATCTAGGCTGGGATGCATCTTCCCCACTGCCAAGGTACAGAACAGGGACTAAATGAGGCAGGCCCCTGCACATCCCTCACTAGCAAAATAATTATCCAAGAGGAGGAATCTCTTGGAAGCTGGCAGGGCCCTAGGTGTGAATGGTTAAAGCGGCCACCAGCTTCCATTGTCAGCTCTCCCAAACAGGCAGCCAGGGCCCAGCTGAAGGCTAAACAAACGCCGCAGTCTGCACAGGGGCTCACAATGGGCCATTGTTTCGGAGCAAGGGGTAATGACCTCAGAGCACCCGGGCAGCCCTCACTGTGGAAGGAGGCCGAGATTTTATGGCTGAAATGTCTGAAATAGCAGCAAGAGCAGCCACTGTGAAACCTTTAAAAATAGCTCCTCATTGTTTGCTGGAAATCGCTGCCACAATTGAAAACAAAAACATCAACTCGGAAGCCATGTCTACCAAATCCAGACTAATTCTAGTTTCTTCTGACTGAGTTTGCTTCTGAAGATGAAACTTTTCAAGCTATTATGCCTTTACTTTGCAATAAAAAAATCCTACCATCTAATAAGATAAAATTTGCCCTCAAATTGCAGCATCAATGCAATAACATAAGATAAAATTGAGTAACCATTCCTTTTAAAATCCTTCTTATTTTGATCATGCATTAACCCCCAAAAGAATTTCATTTTGCCATCCCAACTGTTTGGGAAGGGAAAAAGTACAAAATAATTATAATAATCTTAAAATTGGTCCACTGTTTTAGAAGTGTATTTTCCAAGGAACTTTTCCACCTTACATTGCAGAGAAGCTCTGAACTGACATTTCATCTGCAGTCAGATATACACACATTATTATTATTATTATTATTTATTTTTGCTTGTAATGCTTCTACCAAATATGTTTCTCTGTTCAATTGTTTGGATCTCTTCTTTTCAGAATTACCTTCCATCAACTTTCAAATGCTTCACCTTGATGCAATAAATAGTAATTAAATTCTTCKCAATTACATCAGGCTTGCTTTAGAAAGGGAAGTTCTAGAATACAGGATCAGAAACACTTCCTTTAATGTTTTTCTACTCTTATCTGCTCAATTAAGACCCTAAAGCAAGAAAACAAGTCCTCCCCCCTTTCTCAAAAAATGGAAGTAACTGTAATTACCTTTGCCTATAAGGACACCTATTTTGGAATCCAACTTTTCTCCCGGATCACAGTTCCTTGTCACTAGTTTAAGGACAGGAAGAAAGGGTCGAACATCACAAAGCCTCCGAGTTTCATCTTCTAATTCTTCGTGGACAGCAGTCTGATTCACACACGAGAACATGTAGGAGTCGATCTCCATAAGGAGGTGGAAGAGCGGGTACGCGTGCGCCTGCTTCCATAACAGCTGCAAAACACAGACACAGGCCCCTTACCCCAAGGAAGGCAACAGCAAATTCCCTTTATGTCCCCCCAAGAATTTAAGAATCAAATGGCTTAAATATAAMATGTTTCCTAAATTCTCCATCCAGCCCCACAGTTTGGTTTCCTATCCCCCCACAGTTGGTTTCCTGTCAAAACCAACCGCTCTTAAGACGCTGGCACCCTATTTTTATTCTTATGTACGACCTAAATCTCAGTCAGGGTGAGCAATTTAAATATAAATCCTCTACAGAAAGCCTCCAGCAGTTGAATAACAGAACTGAAAGATGAGTATCCTGYTTAACTCATCGGTAGTAGTATGTCTCATCAGTAAAGATTACTACTTAATACACAGAATAGTTGCACTTAAACAGCATGTTAAACAAAACATCCCACACACCTGTTGCAAATAACTAAGAAGTGTGAGTTCTTACTGGAATGAATAAAACACATCTTTATTTTTGTAAAAAGCTCATTTTAACATTCTTTTTCCCTTAGAAAATTCAAATTACAGTTCTGCAGGTCCCACATGCCCAATTTACCTGCAATTAGTTTCAAAGAGTTTTATGTCAAATCAGAATAAGGCACAAATTTCCAGGTAGTATTTTATTTTTGTAAATGCTACAGTCATACACTTAAAATGACTCTAATATTAAGACAGCTAACCCACATACCTAAAAACCTGAAACCCTTAGAATCSCTCTTCATTCTGAGAACCACCAACACAGGTGCACACCCATACACACAAATTCTAGACTATAAATGAAAACGTGTGCAGCCCCTGCACATACATGTAGGCTCGTGGTCAGTACAACTAAGATTGAGCCCCTCTTTCCAATTTGTTCTTTTTGTTGTTGTTGTCATGTAAAGACAAATAAATCCCCAAAGGGCAGTCTTCTTCATCCCTGCAATACTGGCAACAAGCAGCTCGCTTAAGAGGAAGATTACAACTCACTCTGGAATAAAAAATTCCCCTGTTTGGAAATAACCTTTTACTAACACACTCATGACACGCTCCCAGCAGGAATTATTTGAACTATTTGAGTACACGAAACTTCCTGAGTACACGAAACTCGCTGGTTGGATCACTGCAATTAGAGGTACTCTCATGTCTTCTACCAGATAAGTGGCTCACCTCAGGAAAAAAGTATTTTAGCACCTACAAAAATTTCATCTCAACAATAATTTAAAACTAGTGATACAAAGAAAAATTCCCCTATAAATGGACTGCAGTGAGAAATGCTGTACTTAGTTGTTTTGCAAGCACTGCCATGCAATAACCTAGCACCCTGGTTTTAAGTCAGTAGCTCAAGGCACAGATGAAGCTGCTGCTTCCATGTCCTCCGATGGTCATTACCTGATGACAGCAGATTGTCACCAACTACTTCCTTAGGCCCCAAAAGAAAGGGCAAAACCACTGTGTTAGATCTCCTGTAGCTCAGTACATGCTGCACAAAATAGAGGTTTCTCTTCCTTCCACCTCACCTGCATTTTCAGTTTTGCACTGTGCTCTCCCCTATGGCTGTCACCAGCTTGCAATGCCACTATCAGCCACTAACATGYAATTAATATCTCCTTTAAACAAGCAATTAGCTGCTGTGGAGCAATATGATCCTATTTTACAGCTTCTAGCCTGGAGCTGGAATGAATTTCAACTTTCAAGATGTGCRAGATGCACATAAAGGAAATTATCTTTACTACAAAACACCAGTGCTAATCACTTTTCCTCAGAAAGAGAGATTCTAAACTTGCTTTCAAAAAGGCAGGCTTCATAATACAAAGGGATGAAGGCTGAAAAACCTTCACATTGAAATACACATGCTAAATAAAATGAAATTAAAAATCTGTCATGATTTCCTTGTACATTCCCCTTCCTTCACTTCCCTTAGTGAAGGGAAACTCTTCTTTAGGGATGGCTTTTGAGGCTGCCGAACCTCAAGGCTTTGAGGAAAATGGATTTGGAAGGAATTCTTCAAACAGTTTCTTGACATTTTGGCTCCTGGTTTCAGTTTTTAAGCAACACAACTCATATCAAACCTGGGCTGAGCTGTACTGCAAGATGACCAAGTGCTGCCAGGGCTCATCTTAAGAAAAGAAAATCCTTCAAAATAGTCACTTCTGTTTAGTTTTCAGTCATGTTTTATACTTTTTAGTTAGGGTCCATTAATGTTTTTAAGCCTAGAGTCTCATGAATTAACCCCCTGAACTTCTTTTTCCCCTAAAATTATATTTCCTAGTCCTTGTAGCTGCAGTCATACGAGTCTTGACCTTCCTATGCTCAATCACTATGTTTAGCAAGYCCAGAGGCTGAATTTTCATACAGAATCTCACATCAAAGTGACGAAAGTCACTTAAAACTCTTCAGAAAAACAGCTGCAAAAGGATTTTTTTTTTCTTAAAGGAAACACTTTCGGCTCTTACAGAAGTGACAGTGCTTTTGGGGCACACTGTAAGTGACCAATCAACATAAGCCTGTGAGAATTTAGCAGGCATGCAATAAATAAATCATATTCTTAAGCTTGAGGCATTTTTTTTTCTTTGCACATTAGACATGATTAACAAGGCTTTTTGCATTTACTTCATCACTTCATTACTGAATGACATACCTAGTAACAAGCTTTATCCTCTCTGAATCTCGAAAGAAGTTGGATATAAAGATGTTAGCTTGGAGATTTACAGTAAAATCCGACATACAGGCAGYCAGATACTTCTTAAATCATGTAAGAAGAATAAAAATTCCTTGGACTAAGGACTAAATTTAAGCTTCTCAGCTGCAAGGACCTACACATGCTACGCATTACTACAGGCCTAAAACCTCTCAACTGAAATTTGTACTCAAGAAGGAATAACAAGGATTTATATGTCTAAATTAAAACAGACAGGAAAGGAACAACGAAGAGTCTGCAACTCATTCTGATGAAAGAGAGAAAGATGAGACTTTCTCATGAATGGTACCTTTAATGTAAAAAAAGTGAGGATGAATACAAGGATGACAATACAGATTTTCTGCTAGAAAAAAGCAAAACGGGACCAGACTGAAAAAGCAAGGCATATCTGATTATTAAAAGCCAAGTGACTGATTTTATCACCGGCTTCATACTACCTACCTTCCATATCTCCTAACAAAAGGATGTTAGTTTTGGGAGAGCCTTTCTTATGGTCACTGACTGGGGCCTCTGAGAAGCTGCAGCCATGTAGAGGCTTTCAAAAGTTACAAATTTAGCAGACTTTCTTTTACCCCTTTAAGTATTTTTACAGCTAACGAGCTATCCCACACACTGTTCAGAAAGGAAGGATGGGCTCCTGCTAGCAATGCCAGGAAGTCTCTTTGGGATCCCAGCTAAGTTTCATACATCAGCCACTGACCCTCATAATTCAGAGGCAAATCATTTTAGAACCGAAAACTGTGAAAATACATGTAAAATGCAGAAAGTCTTYCTTAAAATACACCAGAGGGTTATTTAAAAGGGTAATAAACCACTGATTTAGCCGGCGCCCTTCTGCTGTGACAGGTTTTCAGAACTGGAATATACACAAATTAACCCTTCAGTCTTGACTGGAAGCTTTAAAAGCTCCCTGTTTAGCCTGAGGAGTTTTATTTCCCTTATCATCACTGCAAAAGCAGCTTAACAAATTCAGAGCAGAATTTTATGTGCAGTTCAGCCCAGAGTTACAGCACGGAGTATGAAGAACAGCGTTAATGGCAGCTCTTGGTGAATTTTTTTGAATGGGGGCCTACAGAATGCTGAATATCCTTTACTGTTATTGTAGGTTATCCTCTAACTGGGTATCCAAAATACTCCAAAACCAAGAACAGATCCGACCCACTGTTCTAATTTAAAGAACAAAATATCTTAGAACTTTAGAAGTCAGATTTTATTAATTCCATCCTTTTATAATTATGCAAGATATTGCCTGGACAAGCTATTTGAAAAGCTGTCTTTCAAAATACAAAATCCACAATATCACATCGCTTTAAAATTAAAGACATTTTAAATAAAGAAGAAGAGCTCTTCTTTTCAACGCAGGAAGATTAAAGAAAACTGTTTTGAGAATAAATAGACAAACGTTTTTCATACTTCATTACTGAAGAACAAAACAAAAACCCCCAAGTACCTAGCACTGGTTTTAAAGTGGTGCCCAAATAATTGATACGCACACAAACTTTTAAAAGTGGTAAAGATAGTTCTTGGAATACATATCTTTGCTGTCTATCAGAAGCAGCAGAAACTAAATATTTAACTTTCATATTTAAAATCAATTTGGACACTGTATCTCCTGTTTCATATTCATCAAAAACATTAAATACACATGTAGAATATATTATTGATGCATTAAGAGAAAAGGTATATTATACAGCTGAAGTGCAACTCTCAACAAGAAGCAATTCTTCTTAACCTCACTATGCCCCCAGATACACCAACACCTAATGTTACACACCCATCTTTAATTATTTCCATACATCTACCCAAATTTATTACCTGCTTTTCTGAAAGGCATATAAAAATCAGCAACAGAAATCAATCTGATGATACCTTAACTTGTAATTGAATTGTCCATGTGTTCTTACCTGCTTAATRTGAGATATGGTGGCATCTCGAGGGACATCGAGGTTGATGTAGATCCCAGTGGGCAACAGGAAGTCCACAGATATGGAGCCATCGGCCCCAATCTGYGAATCCACCGCCCAGATGTCAAGGCTGTCCGTCACGGCAGGAGGCATTATGGAATCTCCACAATATCATAGCCACATGGCCTAAGGGAAGAAAATAAAATCAAAATTCAGTATATTTAACCTTCTGTAATTAAACACACATTTGCCAAGTCTTTGGAAAGTTCACGTAAGCTGCTTGTGCAGCTCAACTCGCAGGTCTGRGGCCTCAAATGTCAGTATTGCCAATAGGTATGTAAAGATTCAGGTATTACTTCTATATAGCATAGTAATAGCACTTGCCTGAGCAAAGTACCTCTGTTTAGGTGTATATATGATTAAGAAAAATCAACAAACAGCTGAGGCAACCCAATATATCAGCCTAGTCATTTCTGGTTCTAATAATCGTCAGAAACTTCTATAGGAACCATTAAAACTTCCAGATGAACACRAAACAATCAAAACAATTTGGGAGAAGACAGAGCATCTGCTATGAATTCCATGAAGTTAAACATATATGCAACACATCAACAAATGAAGGTTTTCAAAGCAATTTGGAATTCTTTTCATAGAGCACCACAGTTGTGCGCACAAATCCAGCAGACCAACAACAGCATTTTCACAAGAGGGAATCATTTCCCTTCCTCTAGAGCTTCTTCCTTTCCTCTTTTTTAAAATAAGGTAAAATAGTTTTGTTTAGAAAAACCCACACCAGCTACTATATCCAAACACGGTGATATTCTGGAGGTAATGCTTCCTTTATGAAAAGCTAAATTACTTCATACTGCAATTTCACATATATTGTACTCAATTTAAAACTAATTAAAACGGGAAGACTTTTAAATCAAATCATCCACTACCATATGAATCATCATCATCATCTTTACAGACAACAGGGACACAACGGTGGTTCCTTGGCAAAGTTTCTTCTGCAATCTTCAGCCTGATGCTCAGAACTTGCATTGAAAAAAAATTAAATAAATCCATAAAGTTAGGGCAAAGCTGAGCATGCCTACAATGAACATATGCCTGCAGCACAAACCAACTATGTTTTTTTTTACCCTCAAGCAAACTATTAATATTTTGTAAACAGTAAAATAAAGTCTGTTGAGGGGCAACTAGTTTACTAGAGGGGCTTTATTGAAGAAATAGTACCATTTAWATCATCATTTTAAAATATCCTGAATTCTCAGAGCTGCTCTTGGCCACCACAGCTGTGCTGGTAGCAGCCTGCTGGGTAAAGGCTGCCTTCGATGGGCCAAGTCATTGGGAAGCCTTTCCCTTCAGCCTTCSAGAAGCTGCAAGCACCTGGACACCACTGCTGACAACCTGGTATCACACCRAACATGTGGCTCTTTGCATTAGTACTGTGCTTGTATAGCTAAAAGTAACAACAATTGATCATAAATACAAAAAAATGTAACTTTCAGAACACATAGGCAATGTAATAAAAATCATTTTTCTTTATTACATAGAGCTAAAACAAGTTAGGAGCTCTCCTTACCACTATCAAATAATACCTTGTTTTCACTGGCTTCTGATTTACAATAAATCCACTCTGTTGCATCAGGCTAAACCAAAAGAAGTAGCTTTTTTTTTTCCTTTGGGTGGGAGAGATCAGGTAGGACAGAGCTGGTGACAAGAACAAGTCAGGAAAATATTTAATTTTGATTCACAGATCTTTACAATACTTTCTCTTCACTCATCAATGGGTGTGGAAAGCTTAGCACAGACACTAGTATCTTAATTTCTGCTGTAAACAAACCCTAATCTCTGTCCTATAACAGAGTACACTGTCAACATAACGTGACATCTACGTGGAAAATCTTTAAGAAAACAAGCAGTTACACATCCCCAACCACCGTATCTTTCCTAACATATTTAAATGTGGTATCATTTACTTTTTCTCATTCAACTACTTCCACCCATGCTATTGTGGCTGCAGTTTTGTTGCAGCTGACAACAGCAGCTACAGAAGAGTCACTTGACCCAACAAAAGACCCAACAAAAGCTTTGCCAGGCTTGCTGGGCGCTGCCGCCAACCCAAGTGCTCGGGCCACTCTGGTTTAATTAGTGGCAGTAGCAAGGAGGGTACAATTAATTGTTCCATGTGGTCATTCCAGAAACATTCACTATAATTTCTCTTATTTTCCTGCTCTTTTGGAGGTTTTTCTGTAATGTTTGCAATTCCTGAAGCCACTTGAGTGCTTTAGTGAGTTTAAGTTGTTAATATGAAGCTGCATAACTTACAAGGTAGAAAACACAAAACAGAGCTAAAGTTGTTATTACAAATTCATTTCCAACTGCTCACTTCCATAGCAGCCATCAGAAACCCCTCAACCCATCTGCCTCTCCAGCAAGCACAGGAAGATAGGCCAGTCTGAGGGTGCTGGGAAGCAACCCTCACCTTCAGGTACTTCATACCCCCTTCCACAGCGAAACGGTTGTTTCTCCTGTTGTTCTTTTGTTCCTTTTTTGTAAGCGCTGTGTCTAGTCATGACCGCGGTTTCCAGSAGCAGCAGCAACGTCACCGGGGTCAAGAGAGAGCAAGTATTTATACCGCGAGCACGAGGCGGCTCCCAGTGACTCAGGGGCCGGCCCGGGACACGTGCGGCGGCACCAGCGGCTCCGCGCGGCCACCGGCAGCACCAGCCACGCGGAACAACTTCCAGCTCCAGGGAAAAGCCACCACCACCCAAATCACAATCAAAAGCTATTTCGGGCTGTCYACCTCAGGACTACTCGTGGGGACTGTCATTGTGAAAACAGCTTGGCATACAGAAGGGGGAAGTCATTAAGAGAGTGCTTCACCTGGGCAATTCAAGGATCTAATCAATTATTATTTTACAGTGACACTGATCAATCTTCAGTACTCTATATTACAARTATGTCATTTGATAGCACAAGAAATCTCCTATAAAGGCTCTTTGCTCTGATCTTTCAGCTATGTACTTCGGTTTKGGGGTTTTTTTCAAATATACACCCCACCCCCCTACACACACACACACACATATATATAGCCCCAAAGAGCTCAATTTGTTTTTCATATGATGCCAGACCTGAAATGGGTTCCCGAGATACACAGAAAGAAATGAAAATCRGACTGCTAGAACAAGCCCAGGAACAAGGCAATGTAACTTCCATCTTTGCCCTTTTCCATCCACGGAATGACGCACCTTGCACACGTAACGAGCACTCAGACAGCAGCGGCACAAGGAGCGCTCCAGGTTTTCCCCGGCTGCACGGTTATCCTCCCCGCAGGGCCGCGCTGGGGTGCTCTGAGGCACCCCAAGGCCCGCCATGCGACACGGCGACACGGGGGGAAGGCTCCGGCCTCYGCCTCGCCTCTTCAGACGTCTCCCTCACAGCCCAGCCAGCGCACACCAAGCCCCTTCCCCACACACAGCCACAGCTTATTATTCAAGCACCAACACCACCATTTCCCGCCAGGCTATTGACCTGAACCCAGTCAAGGGTCTAACGAATGCCTGAACGTGCCAAGGGGAAGGAACGGAGGCCGGGATCTTCTCCCCTCCTTGGCGGAGGCCTCCAGACCCCAGGCAGGCACCGCCTCAAGGTGCAAGTTCACAGCTGGCTGGGCTCATGTCAGGTCACGCTGCCCTTCCTGCTCAAGATGCTCTTGGGGCCACGTCAGCAGTTTGGCAGCCGCTCTGTCAGCAGGATGGCACGGCGCACACAGCTCACGTTCGGGCTTTTTTTCCCTTTGCCCCCAGGCAAAGCAGCTCTCTAAGCAGGCACAGACCCAGCACGGGTCCTAAGCAGGGACCTTGCAGAGACCCAGCTGGCAGGAACAGGGCTAGACCAGCCCTCCTGAGGAATTAGGCTGCACTTGCAAGCAGGTGCTTCCAGTTGCGAGACCCCACAGCCCAACAACAACATGAAATGCCTACAGTGATTCACAGCCATTGAACTGCTGGGTAAAGCCAGAGGGAGGGAATCGAGGGAAACAGACCTTATGAAGAGCAGGTGAACAGCAGGAGCAGGAATTATTTATTTCGGAGTAGAGGGGGCTCAGGGAAGACCTTATCACAACAGCAACCCAAAAGAATGTTGTAGAGAGGCAGGGAGTCAATCTCCAGAATAGCTTCCAACAGGACAAGAGGAAATGGCCTCAAGATGCTCCAAGGAGGTTCAGGTTAGGTATTAGGATAAGTTTCTACACACAAAGAAGTGTGAAGCACTGAACAGGCTGCCCAGGGAAGTGGTGCAGTCACCATCCCTGGTGTTGAAGAAACRCTGTGTATGTTTCCTCATGTGCACCTGAGGAGCTTAGGGATGTGGCTGGCCAGTCCTGGTGGCAATGGGTGTGCGGTTGGACTTGATGATCTTCAATGTCTTTTCCAACCATAATGATTCTACAAAGAGACCCATATAGCAAGTTGAAGATCACCGATTTCTTCTGCAAATACTCTCTGCCCTTGTCAATTTAGCAACGGACCAAACTGCCCCATCACTGAAGCAACATAAGCTAATTTAACCTTCCTCAATGCAGTACATTTCTGCACTATGTAAGGATGTCCTSTGTAAAATCAGATGGAAAGTCCCAGAACTGAACACTGCCATCCCTCTGCACTGCAAAACACCGGACAAAAAGCACGTGTGCCTGGGCTATATGTATAATATAGGCACAAAACCTTTGTACATACAGTACACATACCAGAAGGAGTCCAGATCTCAAGGCATTAACAATATTTGCCTTACGCAGACATGAATGAATTCTGAAGCTAAAATACACATTGTAATCCATGTTTAACTCCAATAAAGCAGAAAACAATATATTACCGTGTACTGAAAAGAAAATMTAACTACTTATTTACAATGAAGAAATTTAGAACTGTCTCAAGTTCCCAACAGGAGGCTAACACTAAACTAAAAGGAGTTCAATGGTTTTATACCCTTTTATATTGCTTCCCCTCTTTCTGTCATCGCCTCTTAATTTCTTTGGTCAACTTTACCTCTTAAATTTAAGGCAGAAAAAAACACAACTGTACATTTTAAGGGATTTGGAAAGCTCCTGGCATTGATTCAGAACAACTGTGTTAAAATGTCAACATCATTTACTTGCCTTCCGTGCAGAAAAAAATGYGTTGGCTTAGAGACACTGAAAGAAAATAATACGATAGGAGGAAGAAACAAACGAAGCCTTTTCGTCTTTTCCCCCCCCTCCTTCTGTACAGTCTTCCTTTCAGCAGCTATGTGAAAATTATTTTATGCCCTTTAAGGTAGTTTGTCATATCAGCAAGACTGGAGGCTTTAAAAAGCACTCACAAATTCACACTAATCTTTCAGTTATAAGCACTCCACATCCACCTGTGTCAGGTAAGTTCTTCTAAAAACAACATATTGAAGAATAAGCACCAAATCTCAATTTTCCTTTTTTATCACTAAATTAGAAATTCTCCTTTACGCATGAACTCAATAAAAATTCTCTATCACCCCACCTTTGAGGTGCATTTTTCTGTTATTTTAAATGGAAAGAGTATCAGTGTAAAACCCAATGCAACACTRTTACCAAGAACAACTATCAAAAATATTACTAAAAGACAAGGAAGCTACAAGGAAGCTATGAGCARCCATATAACATCAAATACAGAGGAACATTTTGACATGCTCATTTCCAACYCACAGCATTTAATCCTCTGGAAGCCTCACACCACCACAACACAGACAGTTCTCTAGAAGAGATTTTGTACATCACCTATCCCTGAAACTGGCCATGCTTTCCCAAATGAAATGCATTATCCCTAAGGGATAGCAGAAGGTTTTTTTGCTGAGGGGGAATCCAACACACCCGCATCCCTGTTTATGAAAGGTTGGTTTCCATATGGAGTGGGTTTCTCTCAAGTCACCTCTTTAAAMCAAAGGCACCTTTTGAAGCTGCATAAATACGGGTAACTCCTCAGGTTAAGGTATTTGCATTTGTTAAGCTTCCAAATACTCAAACTGTTGAATTAGACAATTTATTCTTCTTTTCACTGAAAACGTGAACATTTACATAAAGGACAGAGCTATCATTAACGAGCTTGTTTTGATGAAGCACAAACAAGCGGGCAAGTCCACTTACCCAGGCTTTTTTTTCCTTTGCTTTATAAAACAAGTTATTACAACTGCTAAGCACCACATTCCAGGATGGCCACCACTGCAATCAATACAGCTTTTTATTTACTACTTGCTCTGTCATGTGGCAGCCAAARGGCTTTGAAAAAAGAGATTTTGTAGCAGTGAAAGCAGTGGAAAAGGGCCACCCTACTCAGACACGCAGGGATGGTGTTTAAACAATATCTCACTGTCCAGAAGAGATGAGATGACAATCTCACCACAGTAACTTTCTAGGAAACAGCAGCAACAGCAGCCTAGCACATCGTCTAAGCAGAGCAACACTGAGCACTTGCACAATATCATCTTTGTAATCATTTTTCTAACTACGTAAACATCTAACACCATAAAAAGAAGGGCAAGCTATGAAGGAAACATTTGAGAGCAAAGACAGAAGAATCTAGCAACAAAGATGCAAAAGGGGTTCGGATTTGTAGGAATGTTTGTATTCTATGGAACTTAAAAGACGAAAAAAGAGCAAAAGGAAAACTATTCCTTCTACATACTTGAAAACTCACGTTTCCTCTGAAGCCCCTCATGGAGCCAAATATCTACCACAGAGCAGCATGCCAGCTGGTGGCTCCATAGAACTGTAYCCTCTCCTATGCCTTAAACCCCATCAAGATCAGAGCTGCTGCCACAACCAACAAGTTCCTAGGTCCCAGTCTGTATCRAGGTCCAACCTACAGCCAGGAGTCCAGCAGCAATCCCAGCCTGCTGACGCCTGCTATGTTCTCACCAACTCTAACAAGWTTATTCCCTGATCTATTCCATACCACGCCACTGAACTGTCCATACTCCTATAGCAGGTGAAGCTACTCCGGGTTCTGACCTTCGACAACTGCATAGGTGGATTYGGGTCTAAATCACATACAAAGAAAATTACCAACAGTCTGACCGCAAATACTAATTCTTAAATGAGTAAATCTRGGAGTTTTTTTCACTGCAGGAATTCTATAGCTATTTTTGTACAAAGCAAAGATTTTCACTATTTCAGACATCTATAGTGTAGCCTGGGAAGTTATTTTTAAAGATCATGAGTTGCTATAAATATTTCCTACCAGTTCATTTCAACTGCCACATGAGCTGGCCCTATGGAATGGAAAGTTAAGTGTCCATTTAGTCAGGATTCCTCTAGAAATCAGAATAAAAATACCATCATTTATTTTTCTAAAAATATTTATCTGCAGAARTCATGAAATGCTATATTTAAATGTCATTCCCTAAGAACACTTAGGCCGATAGGAAAAGAGCAATCTCTCAGTTACCAAGTTGAGATTCTGTCACTCTCCTCATGACATGTAGCTGATTTTTTTCCACAAATGAAGAGAGGGGTTGGACTAGATGATCCCTGGAGGTGCCTTCCGACCTCAACCGTTGCAGGACTTTGTGTGACCAGGAGCACGGGAGGAGCAGGGACACAGGCTGCTGGAGCAGCACAAGAGCTGCGGTCACACAGGGTCTGTTCACACAGGTCCTGGACTGCTCTGTGTCCCCAGAGGCAAGACGAAGCATCCCTATCTTCGTTAAGACTAGGAAAAACCCTAACTTAAACCAACTCTTCAGTGAAGCAGATCTCCTCCTGTGCAAAGCACACTTTGCTCTGTGACCCAGCACACAGGACCCAAGCCAGTCCCACRCATCCTCACCAGGTGTCTGCAGCTCCTCATTCTGCCTTCAAACCTTTTACCTGGATTTCTGCATTCCAAGAAGCAAAGCTGTGACACAGAACCACTAACCAAGGGTGAAGTCACAGTTTTAAATAYAGGTCAGGGTCTACAGGTCAGTTTTAAATACAGGTCAGGGTCTACAGTTTTTATATACTTACATACTTTATATACTTTTTGTCTTCAAGGAGGTCAAGAGCTGCCTAAATCCAGTTTCTATTAAGATGCCTGTGCTACACCCCACTTCTTGGAAACCTGTCACCTAATGCTAGCAGGAAAACGAGCCCTAGCTCATGTTTTGGAAAACAAAACCAAGAGGGTCATTTGAAAAAGAAAATATTACAGCAGTCCCAACTGTGCTTCCTGGTGCCTTCCTTGCCTTTTCTACCACTCAGTTATTACTTGTTCCTCTATAAATAGGGAGGAAAGAAGGAGGAGGTGTTTTGCTTACACTTACAACATTTAAAAGATGCAAGTGGTTAATATTTAATCTGCTTTCAAATTGTAAAATAAAGCTAAATCATCAACTCTCACCAACAGCCAATTCAATGTTTCATTCAGCTATTAAAATGTTAAGCCTCTAAGTTACGGGCTAGATGAATTTCTGCTACAGAAAAAGTCTTACCCCAAATCGAGGTTTTCCTATATTTAGATACACAAAGGGAGTAGGAGACTCACTTTTCAATTATATCCAATAGTTCAATCAAAACCTTTAGGATAGACAGTTGCTCTCCAGCACAGATGGGTTTTATGTACCTAGAAAGAGGTACATTAAATACTAATGATTACTCGAATTAATTAGGTGTCATTTTCTGCTTAGAAGATGGCACTGTACTAAATAAAAACCTATCATATAAGCAGACTAGGCTTGAGAGCCATTAATATCGACACCATGGATTGTAAAAGCCTGAAAGAAGCCCTGTCAAAGGGGAAAAGAAACCAAAAAATAGAGACATCATCAGACTGGACATTCTTCTTCTTTGGGCCAATTGCTTTGGGAGAGCCATTTGGTTTGGAATGAATTTTGACAAGAACTGACCTGTCAAACTAAGTGAACAACTGGCAAATATATATTATGTAGACATTGAAATGGCTACCTGTATTTATGTTGGCTATTAAGTTAGTGAACAACAAAGTTTTATAGGAAAGTTTTATAGGAAAGAGTCAATGATAACTTCAGAGGTCAGAATTCAAATACAAGGCGACAACTTTTCCAATTACATTTACTGGCCACTTGAAATATGGCTCAAATTAGGAAGTGACATAAATTTCTACATGCTGATGTAAAACTGCAGCATTGGTTAGAAAAAGGGAGCTAACAGACATACCAAACTTGAAACCTGTATTGAATAGAAATCTAAATATAATTTATCTCCTGCCTTTAAAAGTAATCGGTCAAAATAAAATGGGTTCTCCTGGCAGATAGAAACAAAATTTTCCAAAGAGGAAAAGTTTAGCTTCACTGACCAGCTTTCACAGACCTTCTTCTACCCAAATTATGACACTATGTATACATCCCTTTATTTAAGGAGAGTCATTTCCTTTTGGCAATAAAAGCAGTAAGTCCAAATACTCTTCAGGTACACTAAAAGCATTCTCCTCTCTTGTTCCGTTCAAATGACCAGAATTTTTCCTTCCTCACTAGGTATTTAAATATCTTCCCAATGACTTTTGCAGAATTTCATTCACATACCAAGTAGCAGAAGCAAAATCAGAGTCAGACAGAAAATTACGCAGATTGTCCCCTATTCCTAACCTTTTCCTTTTTCCTGGATTCTCTTCTACCTGCCAAGTTAGAGGCTATTTTTAAGTTGTAAGCGCTCTGCCTCCTCCCCATTCAAGCTGTATCACTTTGCAAACTGGAATTCCTAGTTCTAGTCGGGTGATTAAGGCAGCTAACAGAGAAAGGACAGCTGGAGTTCAACCACTGCAAGATCTAGTACATTTTCTTGTGCATATTTTATCTTGTGCATTAAGAAAAACTGGGGAAAAAAGGTCACAAAGTGGTGAGTGCTTGTTTACTCCTGCTGAACAATTTAAGCTCTCTAAAAGGACACAGTAATTCCCCTGTATGGAGAGCACTGAGAGCTTTAAGATCAGTGACCACCACATAGAAGTATTGGAAGTGCTAAGTTACAGCCAAAAAACAACTATAACTTCAAATTCCCTGGAAGATGCAGAGAAGGCTTCAAGATTTGCCAGCACCTCAGGGGTTACATGCAAACACACCTACACTGGCTGCTACAGCTCCAATGCATCCCACAATACACAGGCACCAGGAGAAGCACCCAGATCCTCTCTCCATTTCCTAACATGCAATTTCTACCAACATGGTAAGTCAAAGATTCCAAGGGTATCCTTTACCAAGTGATGGAAATGAATATGCAGTCACTGATCTCTTCAATTTAACCATAACAAAATTCAACACAATCTAGTAACTAGGCTACTGATCTCATAAGGATTCAATAAATAAACTTACTCCAGAGAACCTGCTGCTGTTTCAGTCCAACTGGTTAGTGAAGTTGCTTTCTAGCATTTTTCCTACTATTATTCTTGTTTTCTTGGAAGGTTCCACAAGACGACCCAGATGTGACCTAAAAAAGCAAACACAAGAGGATGTTATTAAACCAAATGAGAAATTAGACAGTTTTTAGCGCATTTACCAACTCCATGAACCTGTTTTTGCACAGAAATATCTGATTAACCACTCATTTTCATTCTCTTYGAATGCTGCAGGAGTATATTCACATCATCACCTAATGATTAAACAATGTCTGCATCCTCAAACTGTAACAGGTCAGTAGAAAAAAAGAAAGTATGCAAGTGCAATGTGAAATGCAGGTTTGCGAATTATGGAAAACCAGACCTGATGACACCATTGATCCCAYGTTCCTACTCATATTTCAACCCGCAAAAGAGCAGCAAAATGATTAAACTCTTGGCCAAAACATTCTCCACTTAGCTGTATACTTTGCAAACCAAAGTCTCAGCAAAATGTAACCAAATCAATGACCCTCCCCTTGAAAACAAAGTAGTGCTCTGAATTTGCACTGATACTATCTGCACCTTCTTGGAGCAAGCYACAAAGCACAAGACATGGTACCTTCCCCCTCCCATTAACACCTCTTCCTAAAACCCAATAAATAGTTCAGGTTGATCTTATAGGAGCTCTCACACTGGCCAGAACTCTGAATTAAGGCAGTGGGAAGGCCAGTGCGTGGCCCTTCTCCCGTGCCATGCAGAGCAGAACCTTTCTAGAAAGCAACTGAGAAGCCATTCATTTTACYGAGATTCACGTGGGTGGGCACCAACTACTTTTGTCTCATAACCATCGAAGGAAACTAAATTACCAACCGATACACAAGTTTTTGGCAACAACCTGCTACGCATAAAGATGTGAATTAATGGACAAGCGCCACATGATTAAAGCTTAAGGGCCTATATTAGGCACTAGYCCAAAAGGGAAGGCTGGATGTGAACAAAGGCCTAAGTGGGGTAGAACTTGCAAGGGTTGCTCTGCCCAGGAACTTGCCCATAACCAGGATCCTGGAAGCACAAACAGCACATCTGCAAACCMATTCCGAGGGCTCAAGTAGGCAGGTGTTTTACCACGAGCTCAGTTCCCCAGGTTCCTCATGTTGACAGATTGGGATGGTGCCTCAGGTTCCCACAACTTCAGTTCATGGGAAACCTGTCAGTACCAACATAGCCAAGAAGAATGCTTCCAAGCTGCCCACGTGCCCCTGCCGGCATGTATGGCACTRCTTACCCTAAAAACAACTCCTGTCTCTGTACAGCTTGGTAGACCACACAGAAGACTCCAAAATACAACCTGGGAATCACTGGCAAAATGCACTATACTAGTTTTCTAATATTAGCTTGGATACTCTTGAATAAATCATGACCTTATTTCTTCCCTGTATTATACAATCTTCCCATTCTATTAAGCTGGTAAATGGGAACAACACGTAACACAGATGTGTTTTCTTTGTTTTCAACAAATCTGACAATGAAGACAAAGGCAAAATGAAATGCCCTCCAAAGGGAAAGCAGCAGCGCTTTCCGCTCTCGGCGCTCTCCAGTCCTGCTCTGTCTTCACACCACTTGGTCAAATCATGACATGAAATGAAAGGGGGCTCCAAATCACTTCCCAACCATTTGCCCCATCTTCACCTGTAAGACCCCAGAAGCCAAAGTGAGCTAATATTCCTTGTGTCTTATTCAGAACTCGGGCAGAAGGGATTTACCTGTTTTTGCACAGCAGTCAAGGTACTGGCAGCCAACCTGAGCATCAGCACGTGCGTAAAGCCTGAGAAACATCCCGGGTACATCACCTGCACACATTCMGCAACGCAGCACATTATGGTAGCTGCTGCCAACGTTCATCAGTTCACATCTTCTCACTGTCCACTTCTTGCAAGATTTCCGCTCCCTCCCTCCRGTTCCAGCTGCTCGCTGTCCTCTGCCCTCCACTCTCACCGTAGCTCGGGGAGTTTCACCCCTCCGCGGCGTCTCAGAGCGGGTACCAACACATTTACTGCTGATGCTCTGCAGCCAGCAGCAGCTTGTGATGCCAGAACAGGGAGCCCTTTGGATCTGACAACCTTCCCCATGTGTTCAAACCACTCGCTACTATTTCCAGGTGTGACACCTGCACCCACTCCTGCCTTCCTCTTGGCAGGATAGTGCAGTTTTCTTTAGCTGTCTCACCAACCTTTCTCATTTTTCAGACCAGTAGAACCCAAGTTACAAGAGATGGTCATTGATGTAAGTGCCAATCACATCCTGGTCAGCCATTCAAATATCAAAACCTTTCTTTCCACAAAGCACAGGTGGAAAACTTTTCCAGGGTGGTGACTGTATGTTATCTAGTGGGCCAAAGTACAAACTCTGCTGTACTTATTACCTAACATCAAGAGCTAGCAAGCATCAAAACACCATAAGAAACATTCATGCATAATCTGCTGGGAATGGGGAAAAGGTCACAAAGACATTAATACAATTTTAGCACCTGCCTCAAGCAGCAAACAAGTTAGATTCTGGTGTGCATACCCCTCTATCCCACCACATCCTTCTGGGGAATGTGGAAAATATAAAGCTATGATTTGGGCTTCTCCAATGGGGTCTCGGTCCYGAGTTTAGTCTAAAACACAACACGCAGGGGCTTGGCGCTCGCCCTTGGCTCTGCACCCACATCGCCTCTCAAAGCGCAGAGAGGCGACAGAAATCCTGCCCTGTAGTCACTGGCAAATGACACGGCAGGCTGCAAATCACCTTTTCTATAAATCCTTTTACCGTGCCTTTATTACACAAAGATGGTGTTTATGCTACCCCTAAAAGTTTTTGTTTTGATTTTTCAAGAAAGAATCAGATAGCTATGTGGTGGTAATCGAGACTTCTGTAGCCACATGGTACATTTCCCTAGAGCCTGGGCTCTTTTCAACTCCCCTCTATACTTTTCCTTACATCCACAGAGACACTGAGGAGTTCTGACAAATAATGCCATGCAAGACAGGAAGACATGCAACAAACCACTGCCTGAAATTCCTGCACAGCACCTAACCTAAACCCAAGACAATCACAAAACCAGGCAAGGAGGCCACACACACACACACAAAAAGTGCAGAAATAACCTAAGATGCTGCATAGCAATTCCTGGGCTCCATTTCCAGCCCTATGGCCTTCCTGCCAGACCAGTTTCTGGACCCATCAGGAGGCTCCCCTGGAGACCTGCAAGGAGACTGTTTGTCGGCCAGACAGCTCCGGGTCTGCCGCAGGTCAAGGAACCAAATCACCCAGCACAGCACTTTCCGGGCCACCTTCCTCCTCGCAAACCCATTTCCCACTCTCTCCGCCACCGAGGGAGGCACCGGGCTCAGGGCCGAGAGCATTAGCAGATGCTCTGGACAGCTAGACAGGGCCCAGCAAACAGCAAGGGGATTTTAGTGCTTCTGGTTCACAGCTTCAGCAACCTCAGAGCTGTCTCAAGCATTTCATGCCCTCAATAGCACCAAGGACCTGACAAGTGCACGTCAACCTGCATTAGCCCCTGTAGCATCTCATCGGCTGTGAGGAAACTCACTGTTTTACTGAGTCTGCAACAAGGAGAGGGTTCAATACCACAGAAAAATACCACAACTCAAAATGCTTTTGAATTAACAAGATAGGAATGCTGAACAAAAGCAAGCAGTGAGGGTTTTTCTTTGCTTTCTCAGGCCTAAGTTGCAGCAGTAACAGGCACAAAGGTTTTCAAGAACTTCCTCTGTAAGCAATTCAACTATTATGATTGAAGCCCAGGAATTAAAATAGGCAGAAAAAAAAAAAAAAGAAAAACTTCCCACCGTGCACATCGGGTTAAACCACAGCCCCTCAGACCTCCAGATACCATGCACTGCAAGTCCTGAAAATTAAAACTGCAACTTTGAAAATGTGAATTCCTACACACCGCACTGTCTCGTGCACAAGCACTAGGGCTGCCCCTGGTCATCCTCCTCTTTTGCCGTGTCCTTGGCCCCTTCAACAGGACTAGCCAGGTCTGACATTTAACGGTGGCACCTCGCAGCACTGTTATCAAGGGACATAATATTTTATATTTTATCAATAATCAACTGTTGTATACACAGTGGTGTTACTCCTGGTGTTCTACACTCAAAGGTGTTTATGGGTGTTAAAAGACATTAATATCCTGTAAATAAAATCAAGCCTCAGCCTTTCCTGGTGTCTCAGTTAAAATCCAGAATACAGATGCTCTGTGAAATCCATTTATCTCATACAAAATCTCTTTAACCAAAGCAAAACAAGCACAGAGCCACAAACTCTCTTCATATAAAAATACTCACATAAAGAAAAAAAAGGAAAACACAAGTAGAGACCAAAACTGCAGATTACCAAGCTCTAAAGCAAATAATCACATAAAGGAGAGCTAATTCAGAACTCCAGTCAGTTGTTCGCAGCCCTGATCGCTCTTCCTAAAATGGACAAAACAAAGCATTTTGAACAATTTGCTTCAAGAGCATTGCCCTACATATTCTCAAGYTAAGTGGATAATAGTTGGAAATGTGATTTCTGGTGAATTGAAGCTAATGCAGTTAGGTTTCTTCATTGAAGGGAATTCCCTAGTTACTGCAGTGCGGGATTCCGAGGAGCAGCTCCGCACGTGCCCCGCTGGCAGCCACGCTCACCTGGAGCCACCCCACGGAGCTGCAGCTCTCCCTGCTTCCCGCTATGGCATCCGCCAGATCTCTGCAAATAGAAAGGCTGTCCTGGCACACAGGGAGCTAGGCATGTGCTTACCATAGAGGAGAAATATTTTAATTGGGTCATCCTCTGCTGAAGAATTCCCTGAAATTTACAAGTGTAAGGCAATGCTAAAAACATCTTGCAGGTTTTCATCAACTATTTATTTTGAAAAAGATTATTTCTGATTAAGGGGTCAGGTAGTGAAATTTGTATTTAATTTCCTAGGGTTTTTTCCCCTCTGTCACAGTGAYAATATCCTGATGGCAATAAAGGTTAAGCACCACTGCAATCCTCATACTCATTGCTATTTAGAATTCAGCAGGAATTGAGGGGCAGGAGCCTTTCTTCCCCTTGCAAGCAGATCAAAGAGGCAAAAGATCTGTATTTTTTGCTGTTACTGCAAGCAGAAGACCTCACGGAGCAAAGACCAGAAGCTTTCAGTAGACAAGGCATCACCTGCACAATTTAGGACTTCTAAACAAAAGCAAATAATAAAGACTGTTTTTCAGAACAATATGGTTTTCTTTCTGCTGTTCCACCCTGAAGTGCCCTGGGCAGAGCAGACAAGGTGCGAGTCACTGGTAATAAAGCTGGGAGTGTGGCAGACAGCAGATTCTCCTCTTGTTCCATCAGCCAAGCAATCATTCCATGGAGCAGACAGTGCTGCAGTCACATCAGGGTTGGCAAAGTCTCCCTTAGAAGCGTGGGAGAGTTTGCAGATGCAGAACACGAGGAGGGTGGCTGTGCTCRTACCTTGAACAACCAGCCCAGATGACAAGCTCCAAGGTGGGATTCTGAGAGCGCAGAGCACGTGCCATTCCTGAAGGTAGCTTACCATTCAACAGCCACAGAGTCGGAGGCTACACGTGGCCATTTTATAAATAGAGCAGTGTTTTTACAACTCCTTGTGACTCACAAACAAATGCTTAGATTTGCTTTTTATTGATTCATAACTAGTGAGTCAACGTAGTCACATTTTCCAGCTCATTTCCAGTTCTAACCCAGTCTTGGGCACCAGGGATGATAGGACTAGGTAAGGAGCAAAGCTGCTCACAACACAAAACAGTTCAGACTAGAGAAACTCATCTGTACACAGACTTCAGTGTCCCCAGCGCCCTCGGCCCTCACTCCTCTCCCATGGCCAGGTCAGTGCTGCGGCATCGCTCCAGCTCCGAAAGCACAAGGGGAGCAGGGATGTACCCTGAACCTTGAGGAGCAGCTTCAGCAGGTGCAGAAAGACACTGTCCTGCATCAGCCCTTGCAGCGTCTCTATCAAGTGTCTAACCTGCCCATCAGCTCTCCTTGTAGAGAGAGCTCTGCTACCTTGTAGAGCTCTCTGCAGTCACACCATTCAMAAAGACATTGAAGAG
Organism: Nothoprocta perdicaria; assembly: GCF_003342845.1. Classification (NCBI taxonomy): domain Eukaryota; kingdom Metazoa; phylum Chordata; class Aves; order Tinamiformes; family Tinamidae; genus Nothoprocta; species Nothoprocta perdicaria. The sequence goes on from NW_020455477.1 coordinate 333,224, forward strand.
GATAAAGAGCTGATTCCATATGGATTTTCACTACCTCTAAGTCCGTATTTGAGAACATGTAGGATTGTCCCAGGTTGTTCAGACACAGACAAAACATCAGGCSCAAAATCCATTATTTATGAGCTTCAGGTGAAGCCCTGGAYCTCCTGGTCCTCTTTCAAACCACAGTTACGGCCCATAATATTTTTCGGTTCTGTTTTGAAACCTGTTTTTGAACCTAAGTTAATTACTTGGCAGAAAAGAACACAAGGTCTGTTASAACTGTGAGGAACCCAGTTCCCTCCCCACTTCCCTTTTCGACAAAGCCGTTTCACACGGCTTCATTAAACTCCAGGTCATTTTCAGACAGCCTCAATTTCCTCAAGTCCTCCTCCAGGATTTCCTTCTGAACCTCTTAAACACCCTGACAGACTTTTAGGATGCCTATCTCATCAAGGAGGTGTTTCCTCAGAGTCTGAGAGACCCGAGTATGGCCCTTAATTGTTGATRCAGTTTCTCTGAATACTGTGTTACAGACCACAAAAACGCTGAGAAGGGTAAAAAAAAAAGTAAAAACCTCCTATTAATCTCACCCAAAGCTTACAACAAATATTTCCTTGCATTTTAAGCACAGAAACAGAGAGCTTTCATCATGACTGCAAAGATCTTATTAGTTACTTGAAAACTTCAGTGCTAACTTGGTTTTTGTTCTGTGGCATCTCTTCTACCTAGTCTACACTCTTCTGTGCTTTGATGCGCTGGTATTTGCCTTTGCTGATTTAGGTTCTGCTAAAAACAGCAATATGGTGAAACAGGGTGATGCTACTTGTGCACAGTTGCCCAGTTATGCTTTTTGATGCGCATTTAACTTTTACACAGCTGAGCACACATTAGCAGCACCAACAGGAAAGGCTTAATTATTTATTCTTTCCAGTAGTAAGTTGTAAAAAGCTTTTTGTGAAGCTACGTCCAACTTGACTCCAGATATCAGTGCTGTTTTTTCTTAACATACAMAACTCCCTCCAAAATGTGGATTACAACAGATTTTGAACACAGCAATGTCTAATTAACTTCTGTTTCAAAGATGCTTCTTGCTGCAATCCAGCCTAGCGCTTAATCCCGAAGATTACAACATGATAAAGAGCAGCAGCATTTAATTATCCACACATATACAGTGAATGCTATCTGAAACTAAGAGCAACGCCTAATACTTCCTGTGATCAGAAAGAAAAATTCAGGGATTTAACAAGTGTAGTTCACCTTTAACAAGCACTGCCTACTTAGAGCCTCTTCCCTTTGCTCTGCAGCTGGGAAATGATGGCAGCTGTGGAGTTTTATTCCTTCTATTGTATTTTTCTACAAGTTCAAGATTGGCAGTACAGCTGCATACAAGGTAATCAGGACAGTTCACAATCACCGCACASGATTCTTGAGACCCCTTTCCTAACACAAATGAAGCCATCACATTCCCACATCTTAACAGCATCCCTTTTACCAATGGCTTTGTTTGACAGCCAGATGCCTTTTGTTAACTATTATTCTTCCCCTTTATATGATACGAGTTGCAATGCAGTATATATTAGTGGGCTGTCTCCCCTAATGYCTCTTTCTATAAAAGATCTATAACCCTTTCAGTCAAGTGGCACATCCATTATTTAACAATAAGTGTCTATCAACTAGAGATCCTGTCATCTTAGAAGAGAATAGGTCTTGTTGGTGATTTTTTTTTTTTAAACTATCTCCCCAAAGTAATAAACCTAATTAAGCAGGTTTCTTTCTCAATGTTATGTATTAAACATATCAAGCATAACTCAACAAGTATGTAAGGGCTGCAGTCATACAATGGCTTTTTTAGATTATTTTGTGGGGGAAAAAAGTAACACTTCAAATGCCAAACACTTCACTATGACAACTCATAACATTACATAACCTAAGAGCCAGAAAACTTGAACTACTCTCAGGCTAGAAGCAGGTGGAGTGCTTGGTTTCAAAACAAAACTGCTCCTGTCAAATCAACAGCTCAAACCCAGCCTTGGATCGCTATGTCATATTACACAATAGCGTCCATAGTTATTCCACTGCTTTTAGATGGATCACTAGGAAGTTCATACCACTCGAAAAAAGAATCATTTTCTTCCTTCTGGAAGGTGGAAATGATCAGCATAGGAATTTATACTGGAGGGCATTTTTCAGCTTCCTTTATGAATGAGAAGGTTGCAATGAAGAACAATATTTTTCCACGGTATTATTTCTGAGAGAACTGAAAACATTCTGTGGTGTCCCAGGACCACTCCAGAAAAGCAATTTATTTCTCCACTCCAAGCATGAGCTGCAGACAGAGCTGCCCCTTGCTCTAAACAAGCTGTGTGGGAYGCTGCCCGTTCAAACCTGCGCTGTCTGCACGAGGAGGGGCCGCAGCCGCGACCTGTGTGATGGGAGCACTGCTACAACACGGGGAATATTCCTCCTTCAGAGGAAAAGCAGCCTCCTGGGCAGAGCCCCAGCACAGGGGAATGACTTTGGATAAATAGATGACCATTACCAGTGGTTCAGATGCGACGCTGATGAGAGCTGCCCCGGCCAAAGCAAAGACAACGCTACAAGAAGGTCAATTTGTGACGCCACGCTTGATACTGAGGTAAACCAGCAACAYGAAGACAAGAATAAACTATAAATTACAGCCTTCCTAGCTTTCTGTGYAACATCTCAACAATGCTTTATAACATCTCAACAAATACCACAAGACTAAAAGAGGAACCTGAGGATGGCTGGACTGGCAAAGGCTTCTCAGTTCTCATACACAAGTCACTGGGCCATGACTACCATTTCACACCACTGAGCTTGACAGTAAAAGTGTATTTACCACGGGGTGCAACCTTGAGGTCTGCTCTCAGACAGCATTTCCTTGAAGGCCTTTCAAGTTCTCTCACAGCTTAAATCAAAAAGACAACACCRATGTCCCTGGACAGCCCATTCTACTTCTCACAAGGAGGCACATCACAGAACAAGGGCAAATTAGACAACGCCCAGCCCACATCCTTCGCCACCACACTCGGAGAAACCTCTCTTCATCTGGACCTGCTGAACACTAAAATATGAGAGCTTGGGCTGAAAGGCCAAATATGCTGTTATTTCTGAAGAGTCCTTTTTACAGAAAGGGTCTAAGCAGCCCTGCTTCCAATCCTTCAAAAAAACTGTCATTATGGGAGTAGAAAATCCTGACTGCTCCACAACTWTAGTCATGGAGCAAAAAACAAAAACAGAGTATGGAAGTGGAGGGCTGCTTTCCTGACCAACAAGCCGTGAGCAACCAGCAACGAAGAWTTAACTTTTGGCATCAAGAGGGTGCAAAATTTTAGCAATAATTGGTTTACAATAGACCTGGCTCTGAGACTTTCTCTGTATTTATTTTTGTTACCCCCTAACCTCATCTCTGCAGCTTTACGGGTCTGGCATGGGGAGGCAGCATCTTTCACCCTCATCAGCCAATAACCCCAGAAAATCAGGCCTAGGCAGTGAGGTACTGTATTTCAGTATCAGCAAACAGGGACGGGAAAWCAAAGAGCCAGCAAATGCTGAAGGATTTTTCAATCTTGTGCCTGCTTGCAATGAAAGTTAATGASTTATAAAAGTAGAAATCAAACTGAAAAGCCACTAACTTATCTTGTGAAATTCACCTTAAGAAGAATCCACTTTAGAACATCAGGGGAAGAATTCCTCTGTCTTCTCAAAGAATTTACCTAGAAATGAACTGGAGCAAGCATATTAACCCAGGGAAAACAGCTATAAATAGAAGGGGGTTAATCACATTTCCACTCTCATGGAAATAGTGCACTGAAGATTCTGATTTTTCATATGTGATGCTTTGAAAAAATTCCTTTAGCCACTGTATTCCAGTCTGCTTGCTTTTTATGGACCATTTCTTCTTTTCTCTCCACTGCCCCCTCCAAAGAACACATTCATTCACTGAAGCCTTTTCGGGGCACCTACGTCAGTTGTGGATCAGCAGGGAAGTTTTGTCTTATCAGCMACTTGAAGAAAAAAATCATTCACAATTTCTGCATCCTAATCTACAACACGTAACTATTTACTATTCATTTCAACTAGCAGAGCTGCTACAAAGAACCCTTTTTTCAGCTAAGTGCTTGCATGTGTCTTAAAGCAGCATCTCAAGTATTTAAGGTTTGTTACAGCAGAGTCTGTGCATGTTTGTGGACATCAACGTGAGTAAATTTTATCRAAGGCATTAAAGAAAATGAAGCCCCCAGTACATGGATGGGGCCACTCAACAATAACCRAGTTTCTCCAAACTCGCATGGTGGCTGCGCGACACAGTTGGAAASAGAACCTAATTAGCCTTATTCCCTAGCCAGGGCTTTACCCACAGTATTCCTCACCCAGGAAAATGAACATTGAAGCTTTCAAGTTAAAAAAAATGGAGTAGAGAAAAAATTAGTCAGAAGGTTTTTTTTATTATTTATTTAAAAAGTGGAAATAAAGACTCTTATGCTATGGTGAAGAGCAAACTGAACATAAGGCAATTTGTAATCCAGTGTATTTAAAGTGAGATAAGTGATGAAGCCACCTAATATGTATATTCAAGTTCAAAAGCCTTAAAGCTACTGCAAAACTTGAAAAAAAATATAGAGGGAAAAAAAATGAGAACAAGCCTTTAAAAGGGCCTTAAAGCTTCTTCTAACCTTTTAGTTGTATCTTCACCTCCCTGTAAATCTCCATGTTGTTCTTTCTGAAGAACCCACATTCCTACTTCAGAACCTTCCCTTTTATGATGCACCTTTCAGCTGTTCTAATCACTTTAGCTCTTAGTACACTAGATTTATTTTATAGCCCTCAGAGGAATTATAAAGTTAATGGATAATTATGATAGATACCAATCCAAAGATAACTGTATAGAAATACATTAATTTTATGTACTATTATTATCTGAACTCCAAGAGCCTAGCATTTATAAAGTGGTATCTAATACTTAAATCAACAACTCGGAAAAAAAATCTTATTTAGGTAGCAAAGTATTCCTCTTGAGGTTAGCAGTACTATCAATATACTTATTTGTCCAACTGAAATGTAAACTAATATTTTAAAGAAAAAAYGACGCTGGTACCTGACCACTGTTAATATCAGGCTTTAATTATTTGGTGGAAATCATCAAGAAAACTATTACTTGCAAAGTGCTACAGAAATAAAACSGTCCTAGAAGGAATGCATATCAGAAACTATAATTTTACGCACATCAATAATRCTGTTTCTTGTTTAAAATAATCTACAGTGTCTCTTGTAGGGTTATTTTAAAGTAGCCTGACAAGCCTCCTCTCCGCCCTCTTCCTCATTACTAACACCAGAAAGAAAAGTCTCTTTTTTTCTAGCACAAGCACTGTGCCAAAGATTAATGTATCATTTGCAGCTGACAACCTGCCAGGCTAACGATGTTTGTCTGCAGTCAAGAGCGCTCAGAAATTGCCACTCGCTTTCCAGGCAACATTCATCACGCAAGCGGAACCCTTCGGATTCCTGCACGGTCCCTCCCACGAAGGGCAAAACACAACAGCTCTGCTCCACACACCCTTCACACTCAAACAGCTCCTAACACCGCAGCAGAGGCGGCACAGTTGTCTTCCCCTCCTGATGTTAGACCCAATCCTAATGCCACGGGGCACACAAACACATGAAGCTTCCCTTCAAAAGCGGTAACTGAAGGAATAAAGTTACACTTAAAAATGCATTTCCTGCTGCGTTTGGGCTCGCTCTATTATTTACTGGTAGAGATTTCCCGTAAGTGAATTACGGGACTTGCCTTCTGCGTTATCGACCCTTGGCCATTCCACCCGCACACGCTGAGGAGTCACCTCTGTTTGCTCTGCTGCTTTCTGTGTCTCAGGGCCTGACTCTTCTCCTGCAGGATCCTTGGCTGCGACTCGGCCACTCCTCTCAATTAACTTATTCATCTTCAGCTGCTGCTCACAGCAACGCATGCAGGTAACTGGATGGTAACATGCAAAACTGCAGGCAATAAAACTACCTTTCCAATACACGTATCACATCCTACTGGGTGACTTGTACCTCTCTCAGGATTTTCATCTCGTCTGCTACCTTCCCTCATACAGTTATTTCTGTTTCCTTTTCTGGAGCTTTTCCAAAGCCCAAMTAAGCCTGTCTGTGGAGCGTATGTCTGAGCAAAACGCTTCTGCCAAACAAGCATCGACACAAACAAGCATCATGCCTGACACCATCCCACTGCCTGGCAGCAGCATCCACGGATTGTCCCTGCAGCAGGGCCACGGGAGCCACCACGGACACCCAGGGACAYCCTGCGGGAAGCCTGGCAGGTTCCACTTTACTAAGCATTAGGGTTTGCAAAGCCTGGATTGTGTGAAGTGCCCCTGCTCGTGACAAATGCTTCAGAAAAATACTAAATTCCACTCGGTCCCATCAAACCAAAGACATGCTAATCTTCTTATTGAAGTGACAACAGCCCTAAGTGGAAACACTCCTACAACTTCAACATTAATCTGTCTCTACTTGCCAACATCTTATTCTGCACATGCTGCTATCAGACACAAGGCAGAAGCTGCAGGAGCATTAACTCCGTTCTGAGCCTGCTCGCAGCCTTTTAGATGCAGTGGTGCCTGGTGCCTGGCGGCCAGGAGAGGCCAGGAAGGCCCCAAGTGAGCGGGCAGGGTCCGTGGGGCCTGCCCGACACTTCCATCAGATCCGTGGGCATGCTCCCCAAAGCCTCTCCTTGCTAACGGTGACAGCACAAACGCACTCACTGCTTAGGTGAAGTCCAAAGCCAGGAAGGGAAAGCAGCAGAAAAACTAAGGCCAAGCCTAGTCCTCCGTTTGCACACCACCAGTTTTAAGAAAGGCCACACTACACAGCATTCTGGCAATTAAACCCCAACCACCTAAAACTGACCCCCACTCTACCCTGCAATTCATGGGAAACATTACAATTGCTCCAGTCTTAAGAGAAACTTTCTTTGACATAGGAACTTCACTATTTATTTTCTTAATCTTCTGAGACTTTTATGGAAATTCAAATATTTGCTTAGCTACATATCCACAAGTATTTGCATATTAGGGCCTCCCTCTGCAACTGCAGTATGTATACATAGAACCACATTCCCAAAGGTATTCCCACTAAAGCTTGAGATAAAGATTTAYCCATGTAAATCTGACAGATTGAGCAATCGGTTTTACCGTGTTGTGCCTAAACCAACTGACACTTCAAGCCTCACGGACACACATGTAATTTTAACAGCTCTGCACAATCCCCCACTTGTGGTTGTCRGCAGGACCCTCTCGTTGTTGCTCGCTGCATAGAAACATATATTTCCACCAATTCAAAGCATCTCTCAGCATATCATAACTAAACATATCAAAAAGCTAGTAAGTTTTCAATGTAAAATGCTCCTTTGCAACCAGATCCAATTCAATTATTAAACCAGAACCCATTAATCCTAAGACTTTCACGGCACAAGGGAAGCCTGTGAGGACTAGCAGCACTGCCACAAAACACAGGCACTCCGGGGTTTTTGCTTGCTTGTTTTAAAACTGCTCATGGCTGCAGAAGCTCGCATTTGGGGACAGGAGAATTGAGGTTTTAGATGCATTATGTAATCTCCTAGGGTCAATACTCCTATCAGTATCAGACTGAACAGATAGATATCAAAAAAAAAAAGAAATTTAATTGCAAGTGAGGCTTGTTCCAGATGTCTCTCCCCTAAACTGCTTTTGCACAACTACCAGTTGCACGCAAGGAGTCAGTTTGGTAACCTGCACTCAGCTGCTGCCAGTGCCGAGTCAGAARGTCCATTTGAAACCGAGCAGCCCCACGGATTTTGCATAAAACACAKGGCCGGATTCCCCAGCCCAAAGCGCGTGGGGCAGGTGCCTATTTGCACACAGCTGAACAGGAGGCAGCCTCTACAGAGCCCACAGCAAAGCCTCCACGTGTRCCCCGAGAGCCGCAGAAAAGCACTTCAGCTACTTCAGCTGTGCACCCCAAAACCCTTTCACTAAGTTCATTGTATTTTTCATCACTTAAGATTCCAACATTTTAGCTAGACCAGCGTGCATTTCCACCCATCTTCCAAAATCAAAATGAACACCGCTTCTCCTACATCCTCCTAGCATAGAAAGCGTTCTGGCAGCTTGTGTTGGTACTGGATTTCAATTTTAACCTTCTCATGGCCAATAAGGACATATTGCAGCCATATAGATGCTTTAAAGAAAGTCTGCAACGCTTCTCATACCTTGACTTGAAGCAAGGTAGGAAAAGGAACAGYGGGGTCAGGAGACGAAGAAAGATGCATTCCCTCCTTACTACGTCCTAAAGAAGCCAAAACCAAGGGTTTTATTTTAAGGAAGGCTCTCCYACCCCAAAATTTGAAGCCCTGCCAAAACCCCGCAGACAATTGGAGAACTGGCAAATTTATGACATCAGATCTTCCAAGGAAGTGAAACCTGGTTTAACGGAAGCGATTCTTCAGAAAAGAAAGAGATATTTAAATAGAGGTTAACAGAAAATACTTTAAGACCCTAAGAGGAAGAGCTTCTCAACTTAAAATAGATAAATAAATAAGGGGAGGCAAAAGTTCTGCCCACAAAAACATCTTTTCGAGCCCAGTAATAAAACACTCATCATAACAGTGTTAGCTTTTAAAAAGGTCCCCAAAAGCAGTTTCTGGGGCGTTTTCTGCGGCGCTTCATGGCTCTGTGCCCCCGGGAAGCGGGACACGGAGCCCGCGCGGCCGGCCGGGCCCCGGAGCCGCGAGCTCGGCCAAGTTCCTCCCCGCCGGGGCAACGCGCGGCCTCCCGCCCCGCTCGCCGGGGCCTCCCGACCGGCGCCCCGGCCGGAGAGCCGGCGAGGGGAGCCGCCCGACGAGTCCGCGGATCAGGAGCCTCAAGGAGCCGGGCGCGGCGGAGCAGCCCCGCGCACCAASGGCCGCCGCGCGCCGGGGCACCGCAACCCGCCCGGGAGAGGGAGAAGGAGCCGCCGGCGCCGGGCACCCACCTGC
>NW_020455477.1:342491-343035 GCF_003342845.1 Nothoprocta perdicaria
GCGCGCCCGGCCGGGCCGCCCGCGCTGCGTCCCGGCCCCGGCCCCGCTCCGCGGCTGCCCCGGCCCCCCGCGCACACACGGAGCCGCCCGGGCAAGGACTTGTCCCCGTACTCCAGATCACAGTTCATCAGCTTGTCAGGACACTTGGGTGCTTATCACGACACCGTTACAGGCAGCAAGTGCAATACGGATAAGAATTTTGTCTGAAGCATCTTTAAAAGCACATTTCTATACCTTGCATAGCTGTGAATCCAACAAAAGTTTTGGATAACATTTCAATTTTCAGTTTCCTTATCTTCAGATTCCCTTCCCACATCCCTGCACCAAACAACACACACTATTCTTCTCCGCCACCTCAGGCTATTGTTACACATGTTCCCAGCACAACAAAAGCTTTTTGTGCAGAAAGGCTGAATCCGAGTCACGTCTCTGCATGCAGAACAGCTGTACACCTAGGGCACATTCCCGGCACCAGGAAAGCGCGTCGGATCCAGCATCCTGCCCGGACCTTATTTTAGTCCTTGTGTAAGCGCCGCGCTGGGAG
>NW_020455477.1:343495-371871 GCF_003342845.1 Nothoprocta perdicaria
AAGGCAAGGAAAGCGCCACCAGGCAGCCCCAAGCTGCAGCCATGGAGCACAACAAAGTGGGAAAGAAAATTCAATGGGAAACAGGAAAGGCTGGTTGGCCTAAAGGAGGAAAAAATGATTGGAAAAAGCACAGGGAGTCTGGAGGATCATGATCCAGAAGGCAACTGGATCCCRGCTGGAGAAGATGCATCTATTAGGGCACTTGAACACCAACAGCATCTTGCAAGGGCCTTGCACCCTGACACCACTGCAACACCTACAAAGCACCACCAGCTTCGGGCTGTTATGCACAGGAACCGGCTGGGACACAAAGGCAGCGGAGCGGCAGACTCGSAGGGTATTTATTTTCTGGAAATAAAGGCAGTTCTGTTCAAAGCTGGAGGGACGCAGAGCGCAGAACAGCCACTCTCCTGCCTGAATTTCAGTGAGACTTAAAAGACACTGCTCACAAATCGGGAGGAATAAGAGCCTGACACAAGTAACAACATCCTGAAGCTGCAGCCTGACTTTGCTGCTATCTTCTCTATTTATATACGAATACCTCGACATACTCTTGTCCCCTCTTCCTAGCACAGATTTTTCAAAAATACTTCCATTCATCCATACAGGCCTGAGGGTAAACAGGTCCAGGTAGCCCTGAGGGTAAAATAGGGGTTGAAAAGGCAGGTTAGCAATGATAAAATTATCAGATTCTCATAGATTTTTGAAAGTCTTAAAGGTTACAGAGAAATCTCCTTCCTTTATTTGCTTTACATTTCCCCAAAGCTTTTTCAATATTTTTGTGAAATATTCTTGAAAGGAGGTAAAATCATTTGGAGTTACTCTATCAGAAGGAAAACATGTTCCTTGGTCAGGTCATCTGCAGTATYTGAGAGCTGTCACTGTCCCTGCTTCGTAGCAAGGTCAGTTCTGTCACTGCCACCCAGATGTCTGTCCTCAGGGTCTGTCTACAAATGGTTTTCCCTGCGAGCAGGGCCCCATCCTGGTGCCTTCACCTCCCTCTTCATGCCCTCTTGTTCTCCTCCCACTGCTTTTCAYTGTATTTTTCTCAATTCAACCCTCTCATTCCATCTGTTTATTGAATTCCATCAGTTCATCTCARAAACAAAGCGTGTAGGCCAACTCCAACGTATTGCTTTCATTTTTCTTGTTTTCCTTATGTTTGAATTTTTCTAGGTATTTGTAAACAATTGTCTTAAGCAGTATTTTGATAGCTAGAAGGCACACAAAGTGAAACTCTAAGTGACCTTGCTATGTTTTCCCCTGAATACCTACTGAGCAGGAGTAGGGTGAGGGTCAAGAGTGATCTGGAGATCCTCAAACCCACCCTGCGCCCTGAGTGTCCCTGCTGGATTGGAGGGGTTGGACTAGATGATCTCCAGAGGTCCCTTCCAACCTCAACCACCCTGTGATACCGAACACCATCTTACATTAGGAGCATCTTGCATAGGTCGTGCCTGGCAGAGCCAGGGCCTTCGCCTACATACAACCTCACACATCACAGCCAGGTTCCCACCAGCTTTCATCACGCCTGCCTTCCACCTCCTGCCCACAACTAATGCTCCTTCGCAGTAGGCAGCAGCRTGAGACCGTTACCCCTGCCACGTTTCAGATGAGGCACTGAGCACATTCACGTTATTCCTGCCAACTTTTCTAATCAAATATAAAAATCCCACGGCACAATGTGACAGAAACTAGGGCAACAACCAACTTGCTTTTTCTTTTACTAAAAATAGGCTCCCACRTCCAGCAGGTTTTAATGTGTCAGAGCTCAAAGTGAGAGCTGCCTCCACACAGTTACACTATTACTGCCAAGCATATCGCCTTTGTAACACACCCATTAGGAAAACCCAGCATCAAAATTCATTTTAGTGAGTTTTGCTCACTAGGACTGAYTGCCCAAACGCTGTAAAGGTACCAGAATAGTTAACTTCAGGAGGAGGTGGATGATACCCTGCTGAGCAGCTAGCCCACTCTGCATCTCCCAGATKAACCTGTTTAAGTGTTGTTTCAGTTCCCTTAATCTCTTGTCTCTCTGGCTGGGTATAACAACACACAGTTAAAGAAACCCGTATTTCTCCAATCTTGAGATATTTATGTCCTAGCTGACTTCTTGGTAGGCCATTGTGACAACAGGAAGGATACAAATGTAAAACTGGAGTCACAATTGCTCATACTATCAAGCGTATCACMCTGTTTCAGCAACTATGGAAGTTCAATACGAAACACGCTACACGAGGCTCATTTCTCCATGTGGTTTGCATACCACTTTCAATTGATGCTTTTTGCCAAGCCTGCCCAGTGGCTGATGCCGGGGTTGTAGGGCAGGCTTAGCAAAGCTTCCTCCAGTGCATGAGTGCTCCAAGAGCGCGAACGCCAGCCCCAAATTGCACAAGAGCAGTTTCCTCTACAAGCAAAGGCACTTACTGACCTGCGGTACACAGCGAGCATCCCTTCTCAATGTGGTTGTGCATCACTTAGGAATCACCAAAGGCTTTCCTCAAAAACACATCTTCATCTCTCTGAAGTTTTGTGATGTGTATGAACCCAGGAAACATATTCTGACATATTGACATATTCTGTTACCATGAAGCACAGGTACCACATGAACATTTCTCTAGGCCACAGTGAAAATCAGATCCTTTTCACCTTATTGATCATGACATATTACTAGAAAGCTAGTGGATCTTTACATATCTATACCTATATATCAGAGCAAACCACAAGTTTGTGAAACTAACATCCATAAGCACAAGTATTACATGTAACAATTTCTCTGAATATACCTATTTTGAGCTCCAAATAGACTGCTATTTTTAACTTCCCTTTAAAATCTCAGATCCGAACTTACTTGCTCTTGTCAATGTGCCACAATGACATTGTTTAAAAAGGAATATCAGAAATGGATATAACTAGCAGTTAGACATACTGAGAAGCAGGAACGTTCAGTGCTCAGTGCTGCAGCTCGGTCATGTCTTTGTGCTGATTTACAATAAGAAAACAGGTTCAGAAGCCACAGATTCTGCCCTCACAAAAAGCTTCCTTTAACACATTTCAGAGCAGAGGTTCCGGGACTGCTCCCCAGCGCCAGCCCATGTTTCCAAACACTCCTTCACACCACCTTCTGCTGCTAGACGATTTAGTCATCCTGCATCACGGGCACTCGTGCTATTTCTAAGAACTACATTTTCAGCAGTTGCTTTGAGAAACATACGGAGCTACAGGCCAACATGACTAAATCTGAGTAGATGCCAACCAAAKATCTTTTTTTGCAGCTTAAGAGGAAACACGTCTCATTTCTCTGGAACTAACAAATCACACCAGCCTTAGTACTTGAAAAACTCCATGCCTGTGTTAAATCTGTTTCTGCAACGACACTCCTAGGTATTGATAAACTAAGCTGAAGTATCTGCCTCTCTCACCCACACTGTCTGGCAATCTTATCACAACAAACCTGAAAATCTCACCTAAATCAATAACATCCGCCCAGATTAAACTATTACACAAATGGGGTCACTTCCCTATTTATCACAGTCACCTCTGTGGAACATCATGCAGTAAATGAATCAAAAAGACGTTTTGGATTCTCCCTAAACAGAGAGGAGCAGAGAGGCACCAGCTTCACACTTCCCCATCTCCTTCCCTGGRCTGTTGTGGCACTGAAACTGCTCCATCCCTTCCTCCACACTCAGCCCATTTGGCTCCCATTCAGGAAGCCCTTTAGACACCCACATCAGGAAGGCTGAAGCAGAGGCTTAAGTGGTTTGCACAGCAGGGAGAGCTTGCATAGCTCTCAGATATAGTGGGGGTTCATTTCCAGTACAAAAACCACATCCATTTCCACAGCCCCACCATTTACTGCAAAGCTCTCCTGCTCCGAGTGGGTTCATAGAGGTCTTCTGGTACAACTCTGCTCTAGGCAGGCTGGCTCAGAGAACTGCTACCTTTCAGGGTAAGATTAAATCCCTTTCATTAAATCCCTTTGCACCCGGGGAAGGTTTTCCYGAGCACAGCTACCATTTGGGGCCATCGGATACATTCCAGGAATTCAAGTGCTGGAATATCGTATCATCCTCTCTTGCAAAGCCATCCTCCCTGCTCCGCCCCGGCTGACGTTGCGCAAGCTGAATAATGCATGTCAAGGTATTAARTAACATGTAAACATTTCCAGTAAGTGTTTCTGCTGCAGTCTTGGCCTAACTGCTATTGCTTCCCCCTGTAATAGCAGGAGAAATAGTTTCTGCAGCAAAAGCACACCCACAGCTTCTTATTAATGAAGCATTTCTTACAAACCTCTGCCTGGAGTTTTCCTCCTTCCCGATCTCCCAATATAGATTTAAAACCCCTTGAAAACTCACCTAAGGAAGCTTTGCTTGGAGATATTCTCTGCTAAAAGCCTCTAAGTTGGTCCATGAACTGTGCTCATTTGGCATCAAAGCAGAGATCTGAGAATCCATCCAAGGACAAATGACAAAGGCCCATCTGAGCCCAGTGTTTCATATAAACCCTCTAGATTCCTGTAAGGAATCCTGTAAGGATCCCTGTAAGGATAAGCAATCCCCTTCCATCGGCCTGTGGCACTGCCTAACAGCGACGGAGGCCATTTGCCCAGCGCTGCGGGAAGCCAAAACCATCCCGGGGACCGAGACTGGCTCTCCAATCACCTCRGCCAGGCGGAATTCCATTAATCCCAAAGGAGAATTGCCCAGGAAAGTTTCTGGGATTTTCCACTGGAATTTGTACTTTCCCAAAGGGCTTTCTGTGGAAGAGCCCAACCCAGGGCTGGCTGTCAGAGGGACTTCCAGGACGCGGCACCACGTGTCCTGCTGAGAAGTGTTTGCTCAAAACGTCACCCTCAAGAGCTCTGCTCAAAGCTATGCATTCTCCACAGCATTTTCCAAGTATTTTTCAGTTTTCTGAGGAACATGCTTCGAATGCCTGTTATTTGCACTGTGCTGACAACTGGCAGCGAGTCAGCCTGTTCTTTTCTGCATAAYTGAATTGTTTCCACACAAATCCATCTCACTGCCCAAGTTGCAGCAAGGACCCAACGCTGTCACCACTAAACACCACCTAGGACCAAGGGTCTCGCTGATCCTGCCTAAATATGCCAAGATACTCCAAGGACTGTCTTCAAGTGAAACTCATCCCCCTAGACATCATGACCGAGTTGCTGCAAGACCGTTGCAGAGATAAACATCCAGTCGCATGAAAAACACTCCTGTTTGGGTGACACAGAAAACAGAAACAGCAGAGGACAACCCCGCCAAGGCCTCTCTCTGCTCCGTGCCCCAGCTTCTCTACACCCCATCTCCCACAKTCGGGCAATAAGCACCAGGTCTGCAGCACTCCCTGCTCCCAAGGCCACCAAGCTGTAGCAGGAATCCTACCTTTGCGCCAAGACTGCAGCATGATAGTGAGAACTGGTTCAAGATAGAGAAAAAGAGAAACTGGGGCTATCAGGGCAAAATCAGACCACAAGACAACAACTGCGTACACAACCCAGGAACTCATGTAAGTTGTTGTCTTTAGATGAGACCTGATCAGGCACAAGGCTAAACCAAGGCAGAAGGAGCCCGTCCCCCTCAGCAAATCCTTTCCAGGCACAAAGAAAGGAATTAACAGCTACACTAAAGCTATCACAGGGACAACACAGCTCCCCTCCACCTCCTGGGCTTGCTAAGGAGCACTTGGAAGAAAGGTCTGACTGCTGCTTGTCCCCTGCTTTGGGTTCCTGCTCCAAAGAGCTGTTGGGGAGGCCAGTTCAYCCGCAGACACCTTTGCCAAGCGCCCCGGCCTCCACTGCTGCTTTCCAAGGAGGAGGCACCTCCCTGCCCTCACACTGGGAAACRCCCTCCCTTGTAGAAGAGCCCTCAAGCTTTCATCTAATATTTTAAAATTGCATATTTAAGCTTGAAATCTTGAATTTAATGCAAGGAATACCTTTGAGAAAAAGCACCTTCAAGAAAAAAACATAAGGATATTCATTTGGTGTAACATTGCCATATGTGCTGCTAAAACAGCAGTCAGTATCATCTGAAATGCTTAGCATTATAGGTGCTRTCATTTCTTACAATCTATTCATAACCAWTTTTTTTTTTTTAGGTATTTCCAAKCTTAAAAAGACACATGCATGTAGATAAACAAGGCACTGTTACAGCACACAGGGCCTTCTCTCAAGGAATATATCATACCTTGCTGCTTAGTCATTCTGTATAAACCTGAAAACAGASAAATGCTCAGCTAAAGCACTGCTTAGCATGAAGGTACCTTGCAAAGTCGTTGCTTTCTGGTGTTCTCCCTCCTTTGCCTGCAGTGACAGCTCAGGGAATGGACACGCAGCTSTAGTGGGTTGGCAACATGAACTCTATTAAAAAAACAATTATTTCAACTCACTAAAGATTGGATGATAACCCTCCTAAAAAGAGGATGAAAAAAATACAAAAAGACCCAATTAATATCTAATGAAATGGGGCTGTTGCACTGTGTAAGCCTGAATTAGAACAATAATAGACTCAACAGAAGACRCTCGGCGCTTCCCATGAGCAGCAGTAACAGGTTCTCCAGGGACGTGCCCCTTTCCAGCACCACAACCACGCGGCGCATCCCGAGTGTGACGCTGTCCCGCCAAGCCCTCCCGAGCAGCACCTGGATGTGCTTTTGCAGCAGAGTCTACATGGATAAACCATGTCCTGCTTTACACGTCTCACCTGAAATATTCCCAACGAAGCCCTCTGGACAAACCCTGGATAAATCCCGGCCTGCGTGGGGCAGCTCCCGTCACGACGCGCGCGGGATGCGTGAGGCCAGCGTTATCTGCGGGCTGCAGGAGCCTCTGCAACGCCGCTCCTCCYGCCTGCACAGGAGCAGGACCCCGGGATCCTCCCCTTCCCAATGCGTGCGGCACCGCCGGGAACGCCGCGCTCCCTCAGCCGGCTCGCTCCGCAGCAAGCRGCCAACCTGCAGCTCCGCGCAGCAAACGCCGTCACCAACGCAGCAGGGCCAGAGCCAAGGCTGCTAAATCGGGGACTAAGAACCCTCACAGCCAGTTGATCCAACCCCACACGACCGCAGGGGCTGCTTAGCTCAGTTTCTGTGGCAGATCAATGACTCTGGTCCCTCCACCAGCCACTGCCTGCCCATGTGCAGCAGCTGCCCCACACCCTGGCTCTGCAAGGACCCCATCCCGCTCCCCTCCCAGGGTATCCATCCTTCCAGACCCCATGTGCTCAGCACATATTCCCTCCCAGATCCCCTGCCCTTTTCCCATTCATTCCAGCTGTCTATATTCTTTCCATCTACTTGCTACAGTTTTCCAACTCATGCTTTTCCCCTTCAGTTTTTCCTATCTGATGTACATTGTAATGACATTAAGGGGACTTTTATTAAAGAACTTAACTCAGTTGCTTTCCACAGCATTTCTTCAAACTGAGCCTGACCTTTCCAAAGGTATTTGGCAGAAGTCTGTCATTTGTCAAGTCTTTTCTCCATTTTYTTTTTTTTTTTTTTTGGTGTCAGTTTTGAAACTGGTATCAAGTTTTTGGTTACAGCAGACTCAAAATACTCTTTCGCTGAGCTGACATCCTCTCTTCAAGCCCTTAAAGCGCATGAGAGAAACCACGTACACCCTGGAGAAAACACACCCAGCTCTGGTTTGGGGCCAAAGTTCCACCTAGATGCGGTTTGGTRAGGGAAGAAAACAGATCTCTTCATCAGTATTTCTCAACTCTTGGTTAAGCTGGATTTTTTTCTCACCCTTAATCTAAGTTGTGTCAAAGCTACGATACTAGATGCGAGCTTGATGAGCTGCACTGAAACTGCTCGGGGATGGTACCTCATTCTGCTCCCGCAAGTCCTGTGCTCGTGGCCTGGGCAGATGCTCATTTCTCACAGCTTTTATTAATCATCCATTGGCATGTTGATTCTGGATGCTAGGGTGGAATCGGGAGCCCAGTTCACGTATCTTCTTACAGTTGCTGCTAAATCATAATTACTTTCAAAGATTCAGCATGACAGGTCAGGGAGGAACAAGAGTTTTATTCATGGAAAACCTTAATAGCCTTGAAAGCAAGTCATATGAGAGGTACATGGAGATGTATATTTTTATAGCTTGGGGTTAAATTAGCAACTAGATTAAAAACATCAATGTTCCTCACCAGTGCCTCGCTCTCCCCGTTATCCTATTCATTTTGGGTAACACTTATACTGCATTAATTTTTTCTTCTCTTACTCCTTCCTGCCTCTTGCCCCTGCACTCTTCCCACCATATTGCTCTGTGGTTTCACATTCCCTTACGAACAAACACTCAAGGAAAGCAGGAAAACCCAACTGGACCCAGGTAAGACATGCTGAGGGTGCTTGGGGAACCTGTTGCTGTGCAGCCTTCCCCTTCTTCCCTCCCCCAGACAAGCCAGGAACACAGAAAATCCACTAAAGTTGTGTTAAATCCTGCTGCTTTCTATCCTGACTCTTCTCAGCCCCTAATAGGTGCAGTTTAAGGAGCCTGGAAATTCATTTTAACCCTTTTCTTCCAGGGAGCTGGTTGCAGGGCGAGCGGGGAGGCTGCTCGGGTGCAAACGCAGCCGCAGGGCACGAGGTGGGCAAAGGATCCGGCAACAGGCCGGGATGAGGCTGCTTCTCCCGCGCTCCGTAACAGGGTGAACAGCAGCACGCACAGGAGAAAAACAGCTAGAAGCAAAATTCCTTGGGAAATAAGAATAAAAAAAAGCCATTTCCTCACTTCTCACTTCTGGATCTAGACCGAGGTAACTGCCCAAGCAAGGCAAAAGCACCGGCCACTCCAGGGGCTGAGGAGGGAAAGCAGCAACTGGAGTGAGAACTGGTGGCACCCCAGCGCTCAGGGCCCTCAAGGAGGCAGTGGTGTTGGAAAGCGCTTCTTCCTTGTGGCAGGATGTGAGCTCCCACGTCACCCCACGGGGCTGCTTTTTGGGAGCCAGTTAAACACTGGTATCAAATCTGTGGCTTGGAAGAGACAGTAAGAGCAAGAGCTGGACTTGCTGGAGAGAACAACAAACCCACAAGCTATAATGAAAATAGGACAACAGCCTTCAAGAGGTAGGGGCAGATACTGTGACTGTTGGCCTTGACATTCACAAAACACAATTCAAGGCAGAGACTCAGGCAGCTCTCAGATGGTACTAACTGCTTCAGTGGGAGCTATAAACAAGTTTACAGCCTCTGAGGAGTGCAAACGAGCCTTGCCATACAGGAAAGGAAAATCGTTGCTTGCAGAGGAACTCAGGGTTGCTCAACAAAATTCATCTTCTAAAACAGGAAGCCCCTGCCAGCACAGGTGGAACCACCACACACTGCACAGCTGGCCGTGAAAAAAYGGGATTTCCGGGTTCCCAGGTCCCTGAACAAGGCGAGCACGGACACTGTGCCAGGCACAGCTGAACCCACGCAAAACACAAACAAGTGAAAAAGAAAAAATTAAGAGCAGGACTATGGAAGTCACTCGGGTTATTCACAAGTTCACCAGCATTAAGGTTGGAGCCCTTCTGAGGAAGTCACCATCATTATGAGCGCTCAGCTACAGGCAGAGGAAACTCATTTGAATTGGTATTTTAGGAAACAATTCAGAAGACACTTTGACATCATCRAGACTCCTGAAGGAGTCCTGTGATATCTACTGACAACAGCAGCTTCCCTCTGCCGTCTCTTTATTCTGCATAATTGGTATTTTTCAAAGCAGCCCACACAGCTGGTAGGCAGAGCCCACAGGCCACCCGAGGAGCACACACTGAGCAGCAGCAGCASCTCTGCAATCAGGGACCTTCAGTTTTGAAGGCAAGAAACAGATTCCTGTTTAAAAYCTGCTCATCCGCAGTACTGGAACTGCTGATGCAGATGGAAAAAGAAACTGATATAAGTGGTCATTTATTTTGGTTCACACGTCTTTGCTTCTAATTGGAAAGCAAAAGAATGAGGGACACGGAGTCAAGGCTCATCAATTCTCTTTGCAGGGCACTCACTAGATTCTCTGCTCCAAGGACGTGTACTTAAGCTGAGCTTGCAATGGATAATACTATCTTCATGTCAGCTCACTGAGCTATACAAATGCTTCTGTTAAAACAGCAGGGAGTAGAATTCAGGGGAATTAAAATCTTGTCTACCACAAAAGCATCTAAAAATAGGTTGTCCTAAAGCTCTATTTAGACTAGAGCAAGGCTAGTACCAGTAAGTGGCAGATAAAGATCTGCGGGTGTGTGATGCCAGAAGCAGGTCTCCAGCACAGCAGCAGTGGTCTCACTACAGAGCAATTCTTGTATTTCCACCCTACGAAATGTCCTCTCATCCGAGCCCACAAGCGAGCGACTAAACCAAGACCAGATGAGCTTTCTTTAACCACAGACATACCATCTCTGCGCTTTCTCATTGCGGAAGGAGATGCAGACAGACGGTTGCGACTAATAACAACAACGCTAGCTACTGCTAAGGTGGCTAAAAGGGAAGGGAAAGGAGGGGTTTGAGGAAGAAGCTCCTCGTTGAAGCAGAACACAAAAGCTGCCCTGTGATTTCACAGGTATGTTCTTCCCCTTAAGATAGGCTGGTAAAACACAGGATTTCAACAGAAGGCAACTTTGCAGTACTGAGATGATGTCATCATATTTTGCTTTTGACAAAGAAAACCCTGTTTTGAGTGGCTAAGTTGAAAGAAGTGGTATTTTAAACCATCTTCCTRAATCTTGGCAAAACGCAAGCTTTAGGTCAGTACTTAAAGGATTTGTGCCAGCTGTAGGAAAGCTTCCATGCAAGAGATGAGTAATAAAAACCAGCCTCTCTAAACAGCAGAGGTAACGCTTGCTGAATTTATCACCACTCACAAGACTGGTTATGTTAATCGCCCTTCACATTACACCAACCGCACTGAAAACAATTAATAGTTCACAAACAACCTTCCTACCCAAGTTTCAGTGCCAATGGTGTTTTGACTGATTCACCAAGTTCAAAACACAACCTGCAGCACCCAGACCTTGAACACGAGCGCTTTTTATCTGGAGGGACTCGCGTGGAAAACAACAACAAGCCTCTCCCACCGCCGCGTTACCTGGCAGGAGTCACCACGCTGCCGGTCACGGCGTCACCGGGAGCTGCCGTTCGGTCACTCACAGTCCTGGATTCAATTCCATGCTGTCCGCAAAGCAGACGACCTGAYGTTAATTCACACGTGGGGTTTCTGACCTCTGCTGAGCCGCAGGGTCCTCAGTGGGAAGGGAGCTGGGCTCCGGCACCGCGATGCCTTTGGAGAAGACAAGCGTGATCCGTGTAATGAATTGTGTGACCCAGCAAATCCCCTCATTGCTGAGGCACCCGCGGAAGAGAGGCCAGGAGGCAACGTCCCTGGAGACGGCAGCTACACCTGCCGAGGCTGAGAGAACACGAGGAGGAAAAGGAGGAAACGGAGAACGGAGCCAAAGATGGAAGTGAGGAAGGTCAGAGGGTTGTTTATACTTATACAATATCTTTAAACTAAAGGTCCACTGCAGAGGGAGGCAGGTGTCAGACTGTGCTCATTAGGGAAACGACAATAGCCAAGACACAAAGTCCATTTTAGCCAAGTATCCTGTTTCCAGCACTGCTCATACTCAGATGTTGCAAGGAAGGCTCCCAGCCACACTGCTCTTTAATGGGTTTCAACCTAACTCCTGCTGGATAGACCCAAGTTTTCTTAAAATCCATTCCCAAATTAGAGAAATATTACATAAAGCAAAAAAACAAGATCTGCTAGTAGAAGCACAGCAGCCAAGGCCACGAAGTTCAGGACCTGCTCGTGGTTTTTCCCCTGCACACAGCACTTGGCCCAGCACACACCGGAGAGCAGAACTGCCTGGTCCTGAGGCGACTCGTATAGGCCTCAAAAGCCGGGAATGCCGCACTGCCTTTAGGGTGTTCTTCCACCGGAAATTTCAGCTTTTGTCCCAGGAGGGGAAAAATAAGAAGGTTTCTACACAAGGACCTCACTCCAACCAAACCCAACCAACCTACTGGATTGTCCTTGCTGTTCAGCAAAACCAGGAGCAAAACCACAGCACCTTCCTGGAGAGCTCACAGCCAGAGCACATCTCCCGTGACATCGTTGTGACAGGACCCCCAYGTGGGGACCGAAGCAGCCCCCGGCTCCCTCGTGCACTCCGGACAAAACTACCAGTCCCAGTTACTCCAGACTMAAGAATTCCTGCTGCAGGTGGTGACAGAAGCCCTGCTGTGCTTCMACACATCCTGCACAATCACACATGCACAAAACACAACAACACTCACAGGATATAATGGCCACAAGAAGTAAGACCAAGGGCCCACAGACAACCAGGACTCCCCTGCCCTGTGACAGATCCCTGACTCCAGCAGCCTCCAGCACATCCCAAATACCAGTAAAACCCAGCAGCCCCAAGCCCACCAAAAAGCCCATCCGGAGGGAGCGACTCACCACCAGTTCTGACACCGGCTTGTAGGAGCCACCAGCGACTCAGAGCCAGAGTGAGCAGCTGAGCTGGAATGGGAAAACCTGGCCCTGAATCACAGCCAGGGAAAACACCTTGCTGCGGGAGCAAAGACTGCTGTTTAAACAGCAAAACAGCAAAACTGCTGTTTAAACAGCAAAGACTGCTGTTTAAAAACCATGAGGTTACAGTTCAGGACAGCGCACTCGGAAAATATTTAAGGAAAAAAATAGTTGAAACCCTAGTTAACTGCTAGATTCTTCCCATTAACACCCTGAGTGGCTGGACACAGCCGGCAGCCCAGGGCAGTGGCCTCAGCCCCGCTCTGGCCCTGGGGGTGGCCCTGCTCTGTCCCTTCCTGCCACATCAGCCTCACAGCCCCTTGGAGCCTCCATGGCTTTTTTCCCCCCCCCCCCCGGATTTGTTCCTGCTGCAGCACATCCAATGCTATTTCATTCCCCCCCGCTCAGGGAAGCGGCCTGGGGACCTGGCAGCGCTACCACGAGGGGGGAATTTTCCTCACCAGCGGCAGCACCGCCAAGAGAGGGGAACCCAAAGGGCACAGAGCAGCCCCTCGCAAGGCCAGCGGGCCTGGGACCGCAGCACTCGTGTATGGGAGCAAAAGGTAGGTTTGTAAGGAGCTGAAGCAAAGAGGAGCTGGGCTTCCCCCGGACACATCAACCCTTTAGCCATGGGCATGGAGCAGGAGGCTCTCGGCATGGGGTGCTGCCCAGGGCAGCGAGGGGCAGAGCAAGGCCCAGAGCCCAGCCAGGCCGCTGCCCCTGCCCCACGGGCAGCCCCTCTCATGCTCTCCGCACCACTCGGCCAGCCCGGCCCTGCTCCAAGCCCCCGGTGCAGCGGGATGCGCCGCCCCGGCAGGTCGCAGCTCTGGGACCATCATTCCCGGCCTGCTCTGCCCACAGGGACACCGGTCACCACTGACACTGCAGGGGCTTTTGCATCCGAACCRGGATTCACAAGGGTTGGGTGCACAGCTCTCCCTGACAGATCTTGGAMCACACTTTGCCAGCAGCTGTTGCAGGAGCTCCAGGTCAAGCCATGCTTTGAAAGGATCCGTGTGAGCACCCTGCTCTGAGTCAAAACCCATGCACATCAGGGCAGTACAAGTGCAAAATCCAAATCCTAGAAGAAACCAAGCAGCAGCCAAGGCCCTTCAGGAGGCTGCATCTGACTGCCAGCCAAGCCATCCCAATAAAACCTGGTTCAAACCACTGACTTGAACCATGCAACAAACAACTAATCCTTCATCCACCCTCCACCGGCCTCCTGGCACAGACAACACTGGTGTGGATTGTCCCCCTGCATCCAGCCCTGCTGGGCCACCTCAGAGTGACAACACACACAGACTTACTCAGCTCCTTGCCCTCTCGGCTGTGAGGAAACCTCTGCGGACACAGCGGGATCTCAGCAGGAAACCTCTATGGACACGGCAGGATCTCACTCAGCAGCAGACGGCCTATCTGCCCATCCTGACCTTTATACTGATGGCCACATATGCAGCTTACCTACGTGTCACTGTTATCAGCATATTTAGCATTCCTCAGATCCTGACAACATTATGTGCGTCTCAGCTTCCAAGGATCCTTTGTATTCCCGCCGCTATCTGGCACCACCCTTGTTCTTTCCTTAGGGACCTTTGCAGGGAGACCTTCCTGGAAGCAGGCTCACAGCCCAAGCAGCTCGTCCTCGCTATCTGAACAGGTAAAGCAGCTATCTGCATAGTTGCCAATAAGGAATTGGAATATTCTGATGGTCCTGTGGAATCCATAAGGCTTTCTGCTGGTCCTTATTTCTGACTGTAATCAGTAAACATTGTGAAAATACCACATAGGGAAAAGGACAGTATTGTACCCTTGAATTTAGACACTTTAGAGCTAGGGCTGTCAATACACCACATTTTAATAACTGATAAATGGCTTTACAAGTATGATTTTCAGGTTCACTGCAAGTTCATTTCCACCTGAACTGTTGAACTGTAACARAACTCCTTTGTGCTCTATGAACACAAGAGACATATGAGGTTTTTGGCTCTACAGCTGGGAAGCAAGGACTTAAGAAGGGAAGAAGAGGTGGTGATAGACTGACTCCAGGAGAGGAATTACCTGCTGCCAGCAGCACGCTGGGTTTGTTCTGCAAACAGCCCTGATGCTGCCCGTGGGCCCAAGCCTGAGGTTTAGCTCTGTTATTACCGGGGTCAGAGCCGGAGCCAGCACGAGCTGGGAGCCAACAGCCTCTCCAAGCACAGCCCATAGGGCAGCCCCGGGGCCACCACCATGGGGCTGCTCTGCCCCACAGACCCTCCAGCTCCCACTCACCTCAGTCTTTACCCTCCCATCGCTAGCCAGCCTCTTCTCACTTGCCAAGGCCCTAATCCCAAATGTCATCTCCCAAGCAGCACTTACTGAGCCCTAGCACTTAGCAAATGCCTCCACCACACCTGCTTTGAAGATCAGTATATTGGAGCATGCAAACTACAGCCCTGGCCCATTAAAGATACCAAGTCCACGGCAGTCACACTCACACAGGGACAGGTCTGTGATGTGCACATGCTGCTGGCCTTTCAGCTTCTGTTACAAGCCATTTAAGGCATGCCTATTCATCTGGGCTTCCTTTAATCATCAGAATGAGCTTATGCTCTGGACACATTTCCTGAAGAGGCTCACCTAGGTGCTGCTGGACACAGCAGTGACTTTAGAGCAGCAATACATATGTGCATGATAAACATACCTGCAGAAGCAGCAAGTAGAGGGCAAGCTTCCTGTCAAGGAGCTTGACACTCGTGCAGTACAAGAATACATGCACAGGTCTAAAACACACAGCTTCATGTGTACCAGCCCAAATGCTTCCATGGAAATATCCGTTTTATTCATTTTTGTTTTTGAACACATCTATTTACCAATATTCTGGTAAGCTGCTGATGGAAGCGACTCAAGGTGTGTGTGACAGTTAAACCACCTAGGCATTACCGAGCTCTTTCATCTTGCCATGTCTCACAAGCAKCCTTGCGATGGGAATAAACTCCCCAGAAGGCAAGTGTGGCCGAGAAGGCAGCAGGGCCTCCTCTGTCCCTGAGGCAGGAGAGGGAGGAACAAGACATGAGACATGAAGAGGTGTTGACAGGGAAGACCTTGGGGACGCCAAGGTTGTCACAGTGCTTCAGGCTGCTGGCGTTGCCTGAAGGTGGGTGCTCACTTGCTGTCTGTGTGCAGGGGAAGGGGGGGCCTTCATACCCAGCAGCAAGTCCTCCAGTGCCCCACACGGGGACAGGACAGGGCACAAGCCCCACGGCCAGGGCTCGAGCTGCCCGAGGCACCGGCTGCGCAGGGACCTGCRGGACCGGCTGCAGGGCTGGCAGCAGCAGCAGTGCCTACCCCTGCAATCACCTGCAACCTCCTCATTACAAGGTCTGCCATTGCTGGGGAATTGAGAGAGCTGCAACCACCGCTCTGCACATGAAGGATGGCTTTCATTACGCACACAATATCTATGCTAATGCCAGATAGCATCTTCGGCGTGAAAAGCAAGGGTGGTTTATTTGCTTCCTATCCTCACAGCATGGAATGTTGTTGCTTATGATGTAATATTAACTCAGTTATACTTCATTTGATTACATAGGCTAGTAATAATTAAATTAGCCTTGCTTAAACTAAAACAAAGAAACAGTATCACTCTGATATATTCCTGTCGTGACTGCTCCTGATGCACCTCCATCAGGACTAGAGCCCTATTTGTTTCACAAGTTTTCTGTAGCAATTGCTGTCTGCTTTGCAGCTGCTGGCTAATTAAATCCTTAGGCAGCAGAAAGGAAACTCAAAATGACCATGCTCCCATGTAACTCAAAGGACCACAAGGTTAAACAGCTTGGCCCAGGTGGTGGCTAATTCAGTGGTGTAGCCTTAACTCTGTTGCTGTCCTAGCTGTGCCAGGTGGTCACCAGCTGCTGTTGGAGCAACAATCAGCAGATCAGGTCCAGGCTGAGTCACTGGCACAGGCATGAAGGTAACTGCATCATCCTGCTACTAAGACTGATGCTTAAGGCACCAAACAGAAAGGAACAGGAGCCCCCATCAGCCCGAGAGGATCTACTCTCCATGGGCAGTTTTGAACTACATGGCCATTAGGAACATCACAGGATCAGAGCTGGCATGATTAGGAGCATTGCAGAGCACCACGTACAACATGGGTCAGTCTTCAACTTGTACTTTTCCCACCTGGATTTACAGCACGGCTTGAGCCATTTGTCCCTCAGTTCCCAGGAGAGCTCCCAGGTTCCCCCTACAACTGTGGGACCCAGAGCCTGCTCCAGGACACGCTCCCCAAAGAGTTGCACAAGCATTTGGGAGAGGACAGGAATGTCAGCAAACGGGATCGCTGGGCCCAGCCCTGGCTCTGCACACAGACAGCAGATTAAGCCACCACGAGCAGCAGGCCAATCGCTCTGGCAGGTAGATTTGTTTCAAAAGGCACTGCATCAAAGCAGATAAACCACATCACTCAAAGCCACAGGTTCTATTCACAGCTCTGCATGTGCGGGCCATTTATCTGCAAAACACGTAAGTGACCTCCCTAAAGGAAGGATAAGTGGCTTTTAGGAGTGCACAGGGGAAGATGAAGAACTGGACATTATGGTCTCCTGATGCATCTCCCAGGCCATGAGGAAATTGTTATGAGTGGATCCTACTTCTTCCCTCCCCGCTCTCCCTCAGCACTTGCCATTCTGTGGGCTGGCAGGAGATTTGCCAAATGAAGTATCTGATGCCTCTGAGCCACAGCCTTTTGTCATCCTCCCAGGCTGACGGACAAGTCCAAGGCAGAAACCAGCCCAGAAGGAAACAGGGACAGTCCTGCCCAGGCCGTGACAGGCTGCAGCACTAATCCCAGTGTATTTGTTCTGTAATGTGTAAGCAATAACAATCTATCCTTTCTAATTCTCTGCTTTGTGCAGGAAATCTCTTATCTCTGTGCACTGCACGCGCTTGTTGATGCCAATGCCCTGCAACTGAAAGCCATGGCCCATCTACCACACACAAGTCCTCATTATGTTGCACACAAGTTACCTTTGTTGCCCGCAGAAGGGCACAGTGGACTGTGTTGTTGCCTCTTCTCAACTTTGGTTGGGAGAATTGCATCTTGCAGTGACGCGTCCCTTCTGCCTCACAAGTGCTTTTTCTCCTGCTGTTGGGCRGCAAGCTTCATGATACAACCACAGATCCTGAAAAACAAGTCAAGATGCACATAAACACCCCAGCACTACGTCTGCAAAGCCACCAGCCACGTGGGCTCCGGCTGCTGATGTGACGCTGCCCTGGAAGCGACAGCCACGGATCCCRGGAGCCGCTCGCTGCATTCCCACTGAGAGTGCTTCCCTTGGGAAAATGGTGCCATAAAGAAACAAAGAACGTGGCAGAACAGCCAAGTAATTAAAGTAATTATAAACTAATAAAGATTTCATGGTGCTTTCCTCTTTGGGTTCTATGTTGGCCTTTTCATGGGTTTGCTCAACTGTATTCATTGCTCYCAGTGTTTACTTACTACTTTCTTGAATGTACAGCATTTAAAACCTCACCTATTAAAAACTAAGCACAGAAATGTTAACAAAACCATCCATACAACTGCAGAATGTTAAACCTCATCAGATGCTTCTCAATAGTCATTTTTACATATATTTCAGGGCAAAACAAAGAACAGCATTTGTTGCTAGTCCTCAAATATTGTTTCCTTTCTTAGAAGTCCTTCACTGGCAGGTATTTCTATTTGGTACCTGATCAACACTCTATATAAGCAGAAAAATAGTGGTGATCAATACAGGTCAGACATTACCATTCCTGCTAATGAGAAATGCTTTCTTGTTTTCCTTTGTCCTGGCCACATACTCTGAGCTGACAACTGGGAACTCACTGATGGCCAGTCCTTTCTTCCAATGAAGGAAATCTGGAGAGAAAGAAATCTCCACATGATATAAGCAAAATTCAATAAAGTCTGAGTGTTGGCCAGTTGGGATAACCTTAAGTAAGGATATAAAAGCCACAAGTCAACTTGAAGACACACATATTTRGCTTTACCCTGCTAATCCTTAAGGAAACATACATTTCACCCTCTAAAATAGAGTTGTCTCCTGCACGCTTGCCAAAGCTGAAAAGYAGCTGGGATCGGCTTTCCCATCAGTGATCCAATCTATCCCAATAAATATCACTTCCACTGCTCACCCTATCTTATCCATGGCCAGGAAACAGTCATCCAATAAATCATTCGAGACACCGCTGGGCARTGGGTGAATAAGCTCTTGCTGAGGGATTAGTTTTTGTCCTTATTTATTGGCTGTACTGACAAACACTTCAAGCCAAATTACAATTACAGGGATAAAGCAAAGCCTAGTCCAGTTTGTTCAATATACATACATAATAAATAATTGCAGTTCAAGTAGCACAACCAGGTCATTTTCAGGCAGTGCTGCTCGCAGGTCACTATATTAAAGCAAGTCACCTTTGAAGCTGCTGCTGGGAGCAGCTCGGKGCGGACAGGAGCAAAGCCAGCAGTGCACAGCTGTGGTGCAAGAGCCGCCGGGATGCTCCAGTGCAGCCCGGTGAGGAAGAGGCGCCTCTGGGGGGCCAAGCCCACCCCCACGGCACCCCCGGCTTCATCTCAAAGACGCCGATGATGCTGGGGCTGCCGAAAAGCCTGGGCGGGAGCACGAGCGGCTGCAAACAGGGGCTCCTTCGTGCACAACGGCGGGGCGGGCGGCAGCACCGGGCGGCCCCGGGGCCGGGGCGCAGCGGCGGGACACCGGGACACCGGGGCGCCGCCTGGCGGCCGGGAGCGGCGCCGCGGCGGCCTCCGGCTCCGCTCCGAGCCCCGTTTTCGCCCACTCGTGTTCGGGGCTCTCCGGGGGTCTCGGCCGCCCTCTCGCGAACGGCCGGGCTCGCAGCGCCTTCCCCCCAGCCAAGCACCCTGGGGTGCTTGGTAGGAAGGGATGAAGCCGCCCACTAGCACCATAGCAGCCCGTTCCAGCCGGGAGCTGGGAATTGCTGGCAAGGCGCCAGGCACCAAACCAGCAGCCAGCAGGACCCAAAAGCTGACACTGTTCTGAAACAAGAAGGGACAGAGCCAAGGCAGAAGCCCACACAGGGGAAGCGACACCCAGATAAACTAACAACAGAAAATAGGGACAACAGGACAAGAGCTGGRAGGGAGAGAGTAATTTTTAAAACATTTTTGTTTCTGCAGCTTCTCTCTGCTTCCCAGGACACAACAAGCTGCACCATCAGCCAGGAACCCTCAGCCCTTACCCAGGGGGTTGTCTCTGCCCCACACAATTCACTTGCTCTTCACAAAGAGGAGACCAAACAGCAGGCCGGACTCCCAAGGCTCCTCTCCCCAGTCAAGAGGCCACCCAGCAGCTCTTACCTCACCCAGCTGACCAAGTGCTGCTTCCAGAGGATCCCAAAGCAGACAAACATCCCAGGACACAGCTCAGGAAAAAAGGGGTGGGCCTGGCTGAGCTTAAATAGGCTCCTGGGCCAATGGGCAGGGGCCTGGTAGAGGCCCCAGGTGAGGCTGGTTAGGGTCATTAGGGCCTCAGGGCCCCGACGCCTTCAGCAGACACCCCCTTTGGTGGTGACTCATTGATTGGTGAGAGGGACCTAAGAGAAAACAGCTGGGACAGAAAATACAGGAGAGACTGTGGCTAATATGGAGTGATGGGACTGTAGCAGGGCAGAGCTTGGTCACAAGCCCTCCAAACCTCCCCAGCTTCCCTAAAACTGCCCCTGCAGTGACCAAGGCCTCTTGCTGAGGTGCCTAGGCAGAGGRCCAGGCTCTGTCCCTGATGGAGACAAATGCACAAATAACATATTTGGAGAGTAGCTGCAAAACAAACAAGCACACAAAACAAGCCCACTGTTTCGGTGTTTTACTGTGGCATCTGTGATCCCCCAGCCAAGCAGATTTTGGAGCAGCAGCCACAACCGTCTACAGTTTYCCCTGGCCTTTCGAAGCTGATACGTGCTCTATCGCCCTCCATCAGCAGCCTGCGCTCTCAGGACAGCCCCAGCTTCATTGTGTTGGATTTCCTCAGCCCCGGCCCCTCTGGAGAACGTTCAATGTGCACGCTGCATCTCCCCACACTTTATCCTCCTTTCAGATCTGCAGGCACRGATTTAGAAACAATCCACTTCCCCAATGTGCTGTGCCGAAATGTCAGCTGCTTAAGAGCAAGAATAAAAAATAAATCACCAAGTCCCTGTTGACGTGAGGTGTAACAGAGAAGTAGAAACTGCTTCAGCTTCTGCTGATCTGTCATATCCGAGTCCTGCCCTGCTTTGGGTGGCCGCAAAAGGGCCCGCAGCAGCACAGGGGACACGATACCTCGAGAGCGCTCCCCTCCGCACAGCTCCATCTCTCCAAAGCAGAGCTCCTAAGGCCGGGCCTAGAGGAAGGTGAACCTGGCGGAGAGAGGCAAACAGGCAGGTAATACCGTGGAGCAGAGAGGAAGCCAGGGTGAGGCTAGAGAGCTTCCTACGGCTGTAGCTATTGTCTCGCAGCTTCCTTTGCTTCTTAGCTGGGGAAGCCAGGCTGACGCAGCCGGCGTGATTGAACTAGCTCGGCGAGCGCTGCACGAGCTGGTCTTGCAACGTGGTCAGAACTGATTCTTCACCGTCCCTCTTGCTGAATCATAATAATTAAGGAGATGCAGGCTCATTCCCTGCATTGGGTGTTGATTCTCCTTCGCTAAAAATGGCCAGATTACTCGTCTATACAGTTCTGCTATCCACAAAACTCCGCATAGCCAGAAATTTTGAGGTACTGAGATTTTTTTCTCCTCCTGGATGGCAAAACAGAATATGTTGACACACTATAAGTCTTCAAAGAAAAATCAAATTCTTCCTCTTAAAAATTTGCATTTCCTCGGGGAGTGAAAGGTCAGGGAATCACTTTGCTAAAATTTTCCAGGGAGCTTGAATAATAAGGGTATGACCTCCAAGAAGTCAACTGTGACATGGACATTTTCTCATAACAGAGGACATAATCATTATCTTTCTGCAAGCCTTAAGCAATGAGGCTGACACCCTGAACGCTGACCAAAGGAGCAAACGTGTGTATGAACAGCAGCACCTTGTCCAAAACCAAAACTCAGTATTAAAGCAGTTCATATGTCCTCATTTCTGCACTGTTGCAAGAAGCCAGCTGGACCTTCCCCTCAGCGTGGCACACAACCTACCTCCCCGTAGAGGAGATTTAAGAGGGGCAGTAGCTGTCCTGAATTGCTGGGTTCTTATCACGGGTTGGTGTCATGTTGTCAAGGCCTTTTGCAAGAGTGACTCTGGTGTCCTCCTGCCTGGCCCATTGCTCCCTTGTCTTCCAAGACATGGCCACAAGCTCCACGGATCACTGTAGCTGGGAAAATCCTTAGGCTGCAAAAAAAATGAGGGGCCAAACGTGTTTGGCATCAGCTTAGAACCTAACTGTGGGGTGAGCACCAGGTTAGGCCGAGGCCAAACACCTCGGCAGTGTCCTCTGAACAAGGAGTCCTCAGTTCTCCTCCGCTGGCAGACAGCCCCTCAACTGCCTCGACTTCGGCGTATCGCTTTACTCAAACGCTCTCACATTTTCCTAATACTGAAACTACAAACTGCCAGAGCAGCTAAATATAGGAGCAAAATAAACAAAGTATATGAGAAAGAAAGGGGCATTTTGTATTTCTTCTGATTTTATTTGTTGTACATCATTCCTTTTTCTAGTGTTCTTTGTTGAGCTGGAAAATGCTTTCTCATTGCCAGATCTGTACTTAATCTAATGTTTTGCTATATGTATTTATTTTATATTCGTTCCTTGTTTAGGAACGAATATTAAATTCCTCTCTTTTCCTCTATTTTCTATCAAGATTCCTCTATAAATACAAGTTCCTCTACCCACTATAGCCAGACCTCATGTCACGTCCGTGGGGCTGCCCTCTCTGATGGGCACAGAGGTGCCCGCCAACGTGGGCGCCTKTTGCCCGAGCCCCAGCTCGGTGCTCCCAGCGCCCCAGTATCTCGGCGGGGTTGGGGACAGCGCTTACGTCAGGCGGTGACGGGAAATGGAGCGGGATGAGYGGCAATGGGAATGCAGCAGCAGCCCTGAAGCAGCAAGTTCCTCCCTCCAGCCCTGTGCAGTCCAGCTAACTTTTGCCATCTTCTGGAGGAAGGGGATAAAGTAGGATCCGCTGCTCTCTCCGTGCTTCGGTGAAGTGCAGGCATTAAAGCTACTGCCTCCCTTTTCTCTAGGAAGAGACAGATAAGATAAATCTCACAAATATCCCTAGGAAAGCCTATCAGGATGATGCTACACACATTTTCATTATTTACTTGAGGCTCTAAAACTAAATATAGCAATTCCCTTCCTGCATCAGGCAACATGACCATAATTTTGCACGTTATTTAGCTCTTTGCCATTTATTTGCCATTCTCACAAGGGTCTCTAACTTTGTAGACTCTTTTTTTTTGTTTGTTTTTAACCACTTCATCTCCCATTCTCCAATGATGTTTTGCTTCAGCCTCGGACTCTAGAAGCAGATTTCATGCATCTGTTTTCTCGGTCTCTTTTTCTCTCTTCTTTTATTAAAACATTGGTATTTCTTTTTTACGCCACCCCCTTAACCTCCTCAGAAGTGTTAAGCTGTGTTTTTTTCCCATACTTTTTGATCACAGCTCTGACCTGCAGTGACTTGGGGATCCCGAGCCCCTCTCCCGCGGGATCATCAGGTGTCCAGAGGCAGGGCAGCCGTGAGGACGAGGTAAAGGAAACCCAAGAAACGGATGTGGGAGGGAAGAGGGCTCTGGAGAGCCTGGGATTGGGAGCAGCAGGCAGGGGGCACCATGGATGGGGACAGGCAGGATTCTGGCACTGGGAACCCTGGAAATCCCTGGAAAAGGAACGACTCAGTGTGGCCCTGTCCCTAGCAGGTCCAAGCGTGCGTCACTGAACTCAGCACAAACTTTGCCATCGATCTTCCCCTGTGCAGGCTATGGGCCACCTTCATCCCTATCCTCACCACAGTCACTCTCAAGGCAGGTGCACTGAGGACACCACGGGCTTGCTTGGCCTTTCCTCGTGCAATTTTTGGCATTGCAGCACCCAAAGAGCTGCTCAGGAATAAAGCAGAGGGGCATTTCCCCACAACCAAAATCAAAATCTCCTCCGTGGGAGTGCTGTGCTTTCCCCTGGACAGTGAACTCACTTCCTTCTACTTTGTTTACAGCTGTATGGGAGGCTTTTCCTCTTCCATTCCCTTTTCCAAGAGCAACGAGACAATAAGACATTGTTAAATGTTAAACATCCAGGTTTCTGTTCCTTGTCTTACAGCATAACAGAGCTAGTCAAAAATGATGAGAAGTGAATTAAAGGTTGAGGGGAAATGGCAAAATTTTGCTCAGATTTTTATCCAAAGCAGCAGCAAAGACATTCGGAAATGGTCCAGACGGCGCTGGAAGCCTTTTTTTTCCCAGAACAATAGGAATTTGCCATGAAACACTTAACACGGATCCGTGATGCTCATTGAAAATAGAAAATCTTAGTAGGATTGATCTGGACAAAGCCCTACGGAGCAGGACGAGTGAACACGGCCTGCGGGTCACTGGACCCAGAAGCCCTGGGAAGATCTCGGGATGCTTTTTGGCAAAGAGGGAAGCTATCCGCAGTGTATGGAAGAGAACTGGAGGAGTCTGATTGCACCCCGGGAGGAGCGCTAAGGCAAGGAAAGAAATGGAGCTGGAATGGCTTTTGGAAAACCGGGAAGCAGGGCAAGCCCAGCAACTGGCTGCATGGGTACCCTCGGCCACGTAGGCACCCCACAACAAAGCAAGCAGTGATGGTTTGGATGGTAAGAGGAGGAGATTTTCCCCTCTCCACAGCACTCTGGCTATGGAGAGATGAGTGATGCCAAGTATTTTGCTGCGCTCGTGTCAGCAGCTTCCTGGCAAACAGCCTTAGACACGCAGGGCTGCTGCCCGGGTGCGTATCCGGGAGATGCACGGAAAACAGAACCAAGCTGCGAGGCACTGAGGGCAGTGGGCACAGCAGCGAGAGGGGACGACAACCTTGGGCACCTTTGAGATGAGCCTGGGGACAGGGCCAGGACACGCAGCACAGGGTTCCCAGGAGGGCCCGCGGGGCGGGCAGGTGCTCGGGAAGGTTGGGCAGCGGTGCCAGGGTGTCCCGCTCCCCCGGGAATTGGGGGCCACGATGTCTCCTGAGCCTGAGCTCCCGCTGCCCGACGCAGCCTTCCCAAAGCCGCACGCACCGCCCTGTCCAAGCCATTCGTGCTGGCCAAGCGTCTCGCTCCCAGCACAGCAGTGGGGCAGTTTTCTGGGCATAAGTATAAAAATCTTGGTCAAGGATACATAACGAATGGTCATGGCGGTCCCCAATACAATGGCAGAAGCCAATGTTAAAGTAGCAAAGGACCTCTTTGAAAGAATGCAGTTAGATTCTGATGCACATTTAGCACTATTATGACACCAGAAATTACCTTAGATTAAACAGCATTACCCTAAACTATCACTCTGTGACTTTTTAATAAAGAAAAGGTTTAAAATTGATGGCAGGGCTACCAGTAAGGCAAGGCAGAAGCAATAAACAAGCAGCTCAACAAGAGAACATTGATACAACAGTTCCAGTGAGCGTCCGATGAGAAGCTGCCGAGAGCAGGAGCAGCCCGGGACCCTGAGCAGAGCACAGAGGCCTCCTCAGGCTGCTAATGCAGCAGGGCAGCCCCTGCTCCCGTCCAGCCCTGCGTGCTCCTGCTCAAAGCTGCCAGATCCCACCACTAAATGTCGGATTTTTCCCTACTGCTCCCTCCTCTTCCCTTTCTTCACTTCTGCCTCTCTCCTTTTTCACTCCTTGCCATCTCCTTGCTCTGTTTCTGACTCTCACTACCCTCTTTCCTCAGCATTTCTCCTCTCCGCTCACTCTCCATTCTTTCTTGCTGCTCGTGCTCTTCTCTCTCGTTCCCACTCATTCATTTCTTTCACTCTGCATTAACTCCAACCTCGCTCTATGCATCCTGACAATCTATCTGTTTTTAATTGTTCCACTAAACCTAGCTGGACATTTCAGAGAGACGTGCACAGTTAAACTCAGGACCTTTTCAAAGTCTTCATAATTCAACTTGATTCCACGTATTTGATACAAGAGCCATATGTTTTGGTGGATCACGTACTGCTTTGCACATGTGAGTGCTTACAGAACAGACACGCCTGGCTATCAATTGCCTTGGCTTTCTGAGCTGTCAATTAATTCTGTGTCAAGCAAGAGCACCGATGCCTGGAAAAGATGGAGATTTTCCCCATCTTTCCTCTGCGCTTTTAAAAATGCTCCTAAGTTTTAACTGAGACTCCCGTGGGCAACAAGCCCCTCGTTTCACCTCCCTATGAAGATCACCAGGGTGTTCGAGGTTGAACATCACCAAGGTCCATCCCTTCTGCTCCATCACCAGCTGCCCCCTTAGTGGCTCCTCAATGGCACCTTTAGTATTTCTATTTCACCTCAACAAATTCCCTGGAAATTATCACTTATTCTCCAGTCTTCTCAGTGCCAGTCTCAGTGCTGTTCCTCAAACTTGCCCACATCACACCCTGCTGCTAAGGCTACAAGGAGGAGTACAGAAGAGGGAGGTATCGTGGTGGATTCCTGACACTTCCTTTAGAAAAACCGAGAGCATTAAAGCATTAAAGGCAGCCCCCGAGGTGCGGGTGCGCCCTGCACGGCTCTGCATTAAATGAGTGCATCTCCGGGGAGAAGTGGACAGACACTAGCAGAGATGTAAGTGGAGGGGAAAAGTTCTCACACTGATTCAATTAGGGTAGTAGATGTTGTAATATAGCTCCGAGGGATTACTGAAGCTTTGGGAGAGGGCTTCGTTTTTTTTTCTTTCCCCTTTCCTCTCCTTTGGCTGCTGCCACATGGAGCTCATTTCGCATTTCGGCTACAATACAAGGAAAACCCTCTCGCACGTTGTGGCTGGGGCAGGCGCGGATGCCCCCTCGCAGCCTCCCTTGGCCGCTGCCTCCGCCCGCGCTCCGGCCGGGCTCGGCCTCCTCTCCAGCCAGAGAAYAGCAAGTGACGGCGGAGCAGGGCCTGTGTGCTCCGGCTCGAGCACGGCAGCTGCGCCGTGCTGCGCTGCAGGGACCTGCGGCATTGCACAGAGCGGGGGAAATCCCTCTAGGGCAGACAGTCCGGAGCGCACATCTAATATACRCTTAATATAACCATACATACTATATATATATAACCATATACAGGCACGTGGCCCAGCTCCGTGCAGTCCGCGCGATGCAGCCATCCCCGCAAGCTCTCCAGGAGCAAGCCCCTTTCCTTTMAAGCAGGCAGCAGTCTGGAAACGCTGCAAAGTGCTCGGGGGGAGCGCCAGGGCCGCTGCAGTCGGTGTCCCCGCACTGAGCGTGGAGGTGACCACAGCCCCATCACCCTCCGGCCGCGACAGGGGCCAAAGTGCAACCACTGGGCTCGCATTTGCAACCCCCTGTGCCGCCTAAGCRCAGCGCTTAAGGCAGCACTGCAAGGAAAGGGCTCCTGGGGCTGTCGGGCTCCCTCCCTTCGCCGCTGTCCCCTCSCAGGGGTGTCCCCAGGGTGGCGCCGCGAGGAGCCTCTGCCCCGGCCCAASGCAGGAGTGAAAGAGGGAAGGCCCCGTCGGGCCTCGGCCGGAGCCGGGCTCRGCGAGATGAAGCAGCCCTTCCTTCTTACCTCGGCATTTCCAGCCGCTGCTTGTGCGGGCTGCAGTGCCCAGTGCRGAAGGGGGGAATTCATGCAGGAGGCGGCCCTGGGCTTCCCGGATCGCCGCATGTGCTGCCCGGRGCACAAACTGCGCGGCCGCTTGGTACCTGCGCCCTGCGCGGGAAGGGCCGGATCCGCAGGCACGGCTCGTTTCCCCGCTCATCTCCGGCAATCCCAGCGGCGAATCCGCGCGTGAGCAGCGGGCCACACGCGGCGATTTGGGACGCGAGGATGTGAAAAGGAAAACCGGGCAGCAAAAGGTCCTTGCGCGGCTGCGAAGCCACCAAAGCGAGCGGGGGCCGCTGCGGCGGGGACACGGCTCCGAGAGCGGCGCCTCCGCCAGGGGGCAGCGCGGAGCGGAACGCGGAGCGGAGCGGAGCGGGACGCGGAGCAAAGCGGGGCGCGGAGCGGAGCAGAATGGAGCGCGGAGCGGAGCAGAACGGGGCACAGAGCGGAGCGGAGCAGAACGGGGCACAGAGCGGAGCGCAGAGCGAGACGCGATGCGGAGCGGGGCGCGGAGCGCAGCGCGGTGCGGAGCCGGGCGCGCTGCACATGGGGCGACTGCAACCACTTAGTGGCCGCGGCCGCCTGCGACCCGCGGGACGGGTAATGGGGAACATCAGCAAGACACGTTGGTGAACTCTGCCGCTAATGGGAAACAGTCGAGGGCTCCACCGATTCTGTCACTTTTTAAACGAAAACATGAAGAAGGGCTAAGATAAAACAAAACAAAAAAAAAAAGAAAAAAAAAGAAATTGGAATAATGGACTTTGATTCAGATACTAAAAAAAATATTTCCTCGAGGAATGGAAAATGTGATTGGAAAAAAAAAAAAGAAAAAAAGAAAAGAAAAAAAAAAGTAAACCGAAATCTTATGGTGATTGTAGCCGCCCGAGCAGACATTCCTGCCCGGAGTCCCCCTAGTCCCCGCTCCACGACGGGAAAAAAACGGGGGGAAAGAAAAAGAGGACGACAAAGAAAAAAAAAAAAAAAAATCTGTGATGGCTCCTAGAGATTTTGGGACCTTAGGGTGTTTGAACAAGTGATTCCCATTTCTGTTCCAGGGTAACTAGCGACTGTCCCAGACACCGCTTTGCTCCTCTGGGCTAAACCGAAATATAGTTTATA
>NW_020455477.1:372991-374360 GCF_003342845.1 Nothoprocta perdicaria
AACAGAAAAGAAACGGAGAAAGAGGCATCGTAGCTTAAACAACTTTCACTGACTCCCCTAATTGGCAGCACTGGCGGGGCGATTTTATAACAAGCATCTCGGGAAGCGCCGCTTTCCCAGCAAACGAAAGTCTCTCCCGTGCGCGGAGCAGTGTGGGGCTGCCCCGCGTCCCGCACGCGCAATTTTCACTCCTTTCGGGCCTTTTCTACCTGTCCCCGGGCCGTGCCGGGGAACGAGGGCGGTCGAGGGCGAAGGGCCCGAGCAARAGTGGGTGCCGCTCCTGGCGCTTCCCGCTCCACGCGTTTAGTCCAAGGATCGTGCTAGAGGAGAGCATGAAAATCCCTTTCGCGCCTCGTCAGAGTGCCCCGGGTGCAGCGCTCATATTCTGCACATGGAAAAATAAATAAGTACACAGAGGCGCACAATTAAATTAAACGAAAGTAGATGGCAAGTTAGTTGGCACCAAAAGGTAGCGGCGGGACGGCGACATCCCGCGCTCCCCTCGCGGAACCACCGCAGGGTCCCTGAGCGTAGGAGCCGCGCAGGGAAAAGCTGCTGGCCCTGAGTGCCGACCCACGGGCCCATGGGTCCCGCGGGGCCACTCTGGCCTGGCTGAGTCCGTGGCACTCGTGCAGAAGGGCGGCTCTTGCACGAGGACCACAGGCTGCAAACACCCGCGAGCGGCGCCGCTCGTGTTTTCAGCTCGAAGACTAAAATAAATTCCTGGTATGGGGCAGCCCGAGCGGGTTGTTTTGGTGGGAGCTTCCCGGGATCGTTCCTGCAGCCCGTCCCGGGGCTGATTCCTCCCCGGGCCGGGGCGAGTGTCGCCGCGGGCCGGTGGCCGCGGCCCGGGGACGGCGGGACCCTCGGGCGGCCGAGGACCGCGGGGGCAGCGCGGCCGCCCCGTCGGGCCGGGCCGCCTCGGCGTCCCCAGCTGCCTCACACASGCAGAGCGGGGATTTTTTAAGTAACAAATGTACTTTTTTTAATTTTAGAAACAAAAATATCGTTTTCGGCTTAACAATGGCCGGATCTCACTGAATGAAGCCTTTGCATATTTTCCTGTTTTAATTGGTTGTATAATAAACACTCCTGACCCCGCACTCTCTTTTCAATGAGTTCAGGGTGAAACGCGGACCATGGGACTGGAAATGACTTTTTCACCAYTTAAAACACGGAGCAGAGCGCCGGGAATCCGGCGGCACCGGGAGCCGGGCCGAGGTGCGAGCCCCGTTTACGTAAGGGGGGCCCCGGCTGCTGCCGCGGCCCTCGGGCCCTTCCTGGGCAGCGCTGGCGCCGGGGCAGGTGGGCGCCGCGGGCCGAGGCGGCCCCGGGCGCCGTCGAGCTGCGCGGCCGGGCGCGGGGCCCG
>NW_020455477.1:374745-377072 GCF_003342845.1 Nothoprocta perdicaria
GCCCACGGGGCTGCAACCCGCGCGCTCCGTGGGCCGCGAAAGGCCGCGCACTGCCGCGGGCCCGGCCGCCTCGGAGCGGGGCCCGGGCCTGGCAACGCGGCGGGGAGGCCTCGGGGCCCCGCCGCCCTCCGCGGCCTCGGCGGCCGGGGAAGGAGCCGGCGGCTCCCGCTGGCCCGCACGGGCCGCCCGGCGCTTCCCGGGGCCGGCCCGCGCAGCCCCCAGAGCCGCTCCGAGCCCGCGCGGCGAAATGAGACGATGTGGAAGGAGAGGAAGGGTTTTTATTGGAGACTTTACAACGCTAGAGAGTACAGCAAAAGTGCTAGTTCACGCTAGGAAAGTTGGTCCCAAAATGGTAACTACGCCACAGCATCATCTATCAGCGTACACAAACAGCTAGGAAATCGCTGGGAACTGGCCCCCGTCTTACAGACGCTTTCTTTGCTTTCACATTTATCTACTTAAAATTGGAGGATCAAAACGTTTTAAGGAAAAGGTCAAGCATTTAAAAGCAGAATCTACCAGAAAATCCATTTTGGGCCAGGTTTGGGGTCAAAAATACGAAGATATTTTAAGTTTCATTATTAATATGCGCATGGAAAAAAATATTCCAATTTTATAGGAAACTACTTCTTTTTTATAACATCAAAATATTTTTTTCACTTGTATAAAATTACTTTTAAGGCCTCACGGTTTACTTTAAAAAATATTATCTAGCGCGGGCGGGCGGGCCGCTGCGCGGGGCCCCGCGGCTCGGCCGCTGCCGCGCTCCGCAGCGCTGCCCGTGGGAAAGGGCTGGGAAGAAGCGCAGCGCTCTGCGACCGAGCAGGGAGCGGGGGAGAAGGAGAGAAGGAGAAAAGGAGGAGGAGGAGAAGGAGGAGGAGAGCGGCCCGGCCGAGCGCGCTCCGCTCGCCCCGCTTTCAGGCCGCGGCCGGCGGAGGAACCGCGAGGCTCCAGCGCCTCCCCGAGCTGCGTGCTCGGCTCTCCCGCCTCCCCCTCGAAGCCGCCACGGACAAACAGACGAACCGACGGGGCCTCCGTGCTGGCTACAGACAGACAGACAGACACACACACACGGAGAGGCGGGCGGGCGGCCCGGCCGGGAGCTCCCCGCGCTCACGCCGCCCGCAGCCCCGCGCCGCGAAGGGGCAGCGGCGGCAAGAGGAGGACGAGGAGGAGGAAGGCCGGGCGGGCGGCTAGATGTCTATGCGGGAGTGCAGCGCGCCGTGCTTGCCGTCGTGCTCCCAGTAGGAACAGTGCATCATGGAGAGCTCGGCGGGCTGGCGGGCGCACGCGAACTGCAGGCCGGCGCCGTTGGCGGCGTTGGCGGCGGGCGGCGCGGGGCTGGCGGGGCTCAGCTGCTGCGCGGGGTGCCCGTGGTGGTGGTGGTGGCCCATGCCGTTGTAGGAGTTCACCATGCCGGGCAGCGCCATGCTCTGCACGCGCGAGTAGGGGCCGTACGAGGCCGGGCCCGAGAGTCCTTTCACATTGACGGGGCTCACGTTGCCGCCTGACATCTGGCAGGAGGCGTAGGGCATGGGCGCGGGCGGCTGCGCCAGCGGCCACGAGTTGTTCATGAACGTGGACTGCAGGTACTTGGGCGGGGAGAGGTAGCCGTAGCTGTCGGGGCCGAAGAGGGTCTTGCCGGGCTGGAAGTGGCTGGGCGGCGGGCGGAAGGGCCGCTTCATGCGCCGCCGCCGCCGGTAGTTGCCCTTCTCGAACATGTCCTCGCAGGCCGGGTCCAGCGTCCAGTAGTTGCCCTTGCGCTCGCCGCCGCCCTCGCGGGGCACCTTGATGAAGCACTCGTTGAGGCTGAGGTTGTGGCGGATGCTGTTCTGCCAGCCCTTCTTGTTCTTCTCGTAGAAGGGGAACTTGCTGATGATGTACTGGTAGATCCCGGAGAGCGTGAGCCGCTTCTCGGCGCTCTCGCGGATGGCCATGGCGATGAGGGCCACGTACGAGTAGGGTGGCTTCTGCGACGGGTCCGGCTTCTCGGGGCCCTTGTCGCCGCTCAGCTCCTCCTTGCCCCGCTCGGGCTCCTTGCTGCCGCCGCTGTCATGGGCCAGCAGCGCCACCGTGTCCTCCTCGGCGTCCCCGTAGCTGCTCATCATGGTGCCCCGCGCCCGGGAACGGGGCCGGGGCAGGAGCCGGGCCGGGAGCCGGGGCCGGGAGCGGACTCGGGGGCGCCGGTGGCGGCGTCCCTGCCCCGCGGGCTGCGCTCGCCTCTGCCGCGGCGCCCGGGCTCTTTTCTCATTTGTACGGGCCGGGCCGAGTTCCGCTTTCGTCAGGAGCCCGCTCCCCTATCGCGGCCGAGCCGCTGGGCACGGCCG
>NW_020455477.1:377967-491780 GCF_003342845.1 Nothoprocta perdicaria
TTTTTTTTCCTTTTTTTCGCTGTTCTCGCCGCTGCTGCCATTAATCGTTAAGATTATTTATTGCCATAACGAATATAAGGAAATAAAGCAGAGTGTGGACACGGCTTTTTTAGCCTGTCCTTCACAGCCACGTTTACGAGAGCGTCCCGCGGAAATCCAGCACTTGTGGGCCCGCGGAGCGCTCGGCCGCGCTGCTACAGGACGGGGGCGACAAGGACTTTCCCCGTGTCACCTGCGGACCGGAGCCGAGCGGCGCCGCGGCCCCCGCGAAGGGACACCTGAAACCGGGGCCCATTCCCCTGAAACCGCCCCGATCCGCGCGGTTTCGGCGGAACCGGGAGGCGAGACCTGAGGGCGCCGCCGCTCTGAGCTGTCCCCGGCCGCGGCGCTTAAGGAACGCGCTGGAAGTCGCAGCCTCCAGGCAGGGACTCGGTCACCTGGGAAGTGGTTCCTCCGCATGAATACGCGTCCTTGTGCAAAGCCCGTGTAGGTCCCCGCATGTTCTGCAGGGCAGAATTTAGTTTCTCGTTTGTGCTGTAAAGGTAAAAAAAATCGGGTAGCTCCGGGCTTGTTTTTATAAGTTCCCAGCCGCGCAGATAYTTCTGTTTTTACAGGAAAAACGAAGCAGCCCGTGATGGCTGCACATCCATAACGGGAGCTTCACGAGGAACAGAGCAACCTTATCACGATCTGAAACCGTATCGAATAGAGACCGATTCAGCAGAGCGCAAGGGGAGCGTCCCGGGCGCGCTCGGTTCCCCGCCGCCCCCGGGGAAGCTCCGCGAGAGCCGCTCGTGCTCTGCAGCTGCTGCTGCTGCAAGGACGGTTTCCACTGCCCCGTTTAGCCCTGCGCCTGCTCCTACTCCCTCGCCCTCCACGTTTTCACCGTGCAGTTAACTCTGAGCCTGTTCCTACTCCCTCGCTACGCAAGACAGACAGTTTCACCCTTTCTGCCCGTATTCCCCTTTCCTGTGTCCCCGTCGCTCCGCTTCTGCAGTCTGCACGGCAGGGTGCCTGTGCTCGGCGTGCAGGCCCGCGAGGGAGCGAGCCCCGCACGCTGCACCCCGTATCCCGCATCCTGCCCCCCGCAGCTCCTCTCCCCGCTCCGCTAGCGCAGCCCGACCCGCAGGAGGGCCTGGCCGTGTCCGCGCGTGTCCGAGACCGCCACGGGCTCCCCGGGCGCGGGCAGAGCGAGCTGCTCCTTTTAACGCCGAGAAACCGATGATTATTTTTCCTCAAAGCGAAAGGAAGCAGGCGAGTCCGCTCACGTCCCGGCACCTTCGAATTGCAAAAAAACAGTCGTTGTGTTTTGGTTTTGTTTTGTTTTTGTTTCTCTCGCTCTTTTTTTTTTTTTTTTTTTTTGTTTGTGTGTGTGTGCGCGTGTGTGTGTATGTGTTTGTGCAACAAAATTAGCGTCAAATCAGGTGGTGCTTCTGCTCTCGTTACTAAGAAATAGACATTATTTAATGGACCAACCTTTTAGTTCGGGTTGAGCTGTTTCAGCTAATCGAAAAACGAATTTGTTTTGATTGTGGCACAAATTGCTGGGCTYGGTGAAAACGCAACTAGAGCAAAAAAAAAGTTACGAATTTTAGATTATTTTAAATGGGAAGTCTCAAGAAAAAGCCTTCCGACCACTGTAAGGACAGCAAAGAGAATTTACGCCTTGCAGCGTTTCTTTGAGCACAACTGCGGCTCTGAGCCAGGTAACCCGCGAAACTGTTTCCACGCAGGGTGTACGACACTATCGCGTCGAGGAAACAACGTGGGGAGATTATTTGTGCCGCCCAAAACGGGCAGTCCCGCGCCCCAAGCTCCGCTGGCGCTGGGAGCGGAGCTCGGGCAGCCCGCGCTTCGCTGCGGTTAATCCGCCCCGGGAGCGGCTGGGAGCCCCGGCTCCTCATCTTGTTTTTTGGGGGGAATGTAACTACCGGGTGTCTAAAAAGACTGTGATGTGACTGCTTTTCATTTCAGAGCAAATCTCTGCTTTGCTGGACCAAACGACATGCAAACTTAAGAGGACTCGTTGTAAGCAATGTGACAGAAACTATTTTCCTCTTTCTAGAGGGGAAGAAAAAAAAAAAACTTCGAAACTTTGGCCAAAGTCAACTTCAGATTACATAAAGTTCCCCCCCAAACTTCAACATGTGAATGCGTAACTTCAACGCACGCTGAACTTGGGAAACCGAGGTCCTGGTGTCAGTGGAAGGTGACTTGAACCCCTGAAATGTTTTAAATCCCTGCATGCCCCAAGGCACCAGCTGCTTGAAAAGCACAGTGCAAGCCCCAAGCACTCCACTTCCCTCTTAGCAGCAACAGAAACGCTCAGAAATGTGAATTTCTCAGCTTATGCTCAGCCCCCTCGGTTGCGGCTGTTCGGTTCTGCCTGCAGAGCCCCCCCGAGGTCCCTGTGTTTCTCGCTCCGTTATTCGGCGTTTCCGCGCGCGCAAACGCGGGCGGGG
This sequence comes from Nothoprocta perdicaria, assembly GCF_003342845.1. NCBI lineage: Eukaryota > Metazoa > Chordata > Aves > Tinamiformes > Tinamidae > Nothoprocta > Nothoprocta perdicaria. The sequence goes on from NW_020455477.1 coordinate 380,430, forward strand.
AAGGYTCGCGGCGCAGGGGCCGGCGCGGCGGCTCCAGCCCGCGCAGGGCAGCGCACACCCCGCACCCAAAAACACCGACCCAGACCGACTGCCCTGGCACCTCAGAAGGGGCCCGYGTCAAATCCACCCGGAGATGGACATATAAGTTCAGCCCATTCATTCCATCATATTTACTTACATTTAAGTCAATTTTTAACCTTTTTTTTCATTTGTTTTGTAGCTGTCTTTGCTAACAAATAAATGGAATATACTCTGTATAGGAACAGCTACCRGAAGAACTTACACATGCTCCAGAAGCAAATCAAACCTCTATCAAACACAAATTATCCCATTCTGCGACCCAAGGCTCACACCAAACCCCGGGGCAGAACCAAGGCTGAGCCCAGCCCCTGAACCCTTTGCCAGCAGAGCTGGTGCAAAACCCTGGCCCGGGCACCGCTTCCAAGGGGGAAAAGGGCCCCAGCGCCCACAGGAATCCCCACAGCACCCACACTACACTCAGGAGATATACAACGCTTACGCTACTCAACAGCAAGTTATCCTTAYCTTCAAAATCTTACCCATTTTGGTGGTATATTGAGGCAAAGTGGCTGAGTCTGTGGTGCTTGATGACCCAACAGGGCACGAGCAGGATGCAAGCAACCTGTCAGTTGATTGCAACTCCYCTCTTTTGTTAGGCAACAAATGGGATAGTACAATACAAATACAACACAACCGGGACGGTACAGTGACACGTAACCTGCTCATCCCGATTCCTGCGGCATGGGCAGCTCTATGCCGCCCACTTTCACCTCCCCGGGGCCACCGGTGCCTGGTGTTAAGCGGGACCAGCCCCTGTGCCGCAGAGGTGCCACACAGCGTGCAGGGCTTGGTGGTGGGGCAGGACTGCAAAGCCCCTGCACAGCACAATGTGCACTGCACAGAGAGTCCCTGCCTCAGCAGATGTTTGGCATAATTTTCAAGTTGCAAAAAATTAAAATTTTTCTCTTGTAGTTCTTTCTTAATGGCCAGGCTGGACGGCTGGCTCTTTTTTTAATCTTGATGTTATCTGACTCAARTAAGTAGGAGAGGAAATGAAAGGGTTTGGCTTTTTTGGGAACCTTTTTGCCTTGAGTGATTTGTTAGCTTTTAGTGCTCCGTGTATCCCGGCATCAGCACAGAGAGCCGCTCTGGAAACAAACGCAGCCCTGTGCATGCCTTAAACTCTCAAGTAGAAAAAGAGGCTCAGCTTGACCCAAGAGCTTCATGTATTGGCAATCACAATCCTGCTTAAAGCCYGAGTATCTGCACACTGCTGCAATGAGATACCTGACATTTCAACTGTCCGTCACATTTTGGGGACTTCAAGCATTTAAACAGAACCATCTTTGGGAGGCAGATAGCCAAGTTTTCCTCACTTTCAGACCCTCCAGCAACCACTCCACGTCCGATTTTCCTAATTATGGTTGCTTAAAACTAAGTAACACCCAGCGTCCCTACAGGTACCAGCGAATTCCTGTGTTTACATGCTGATCATCGTGACTGATTGCAGACATTTTGGGTTGAAAAGGTGCTATTTGGAGCTTGGCCATAGGAAGTACCAAAAATGATCCAAGAATGATGCATGGGGTATTCTGCCCCAAGTCTCCAAAGGAGCCATCATTCCCACTGAACCCCCAAAATCAAGAGCAACCAATTAAACGCAATGTGCAGTCGGAGAAGGATTCCCGAGGACCCTCCCAACCTGCACGGCCGACAGGGAAGCCATGCAGCCCTTTTCCTGCTGCAGGACAAGTGCAGCCCCACAGAAGCACCAGGGCTTATCAAGGGCTCTCAGCACAGCACAGAGCCCAGTGCTGCCTCTTCCCAAGCTCAGGAGCAATTACCCCACTGATTCCAACAGGAGCAGGATTTCTCCTCCTGTTTAGGGTTTTTCACCAGGGAAAGATGCACCTTTTGTTTCAGTGATTTGTGTACTGTCAGCCCTTGCCCTTACCTACAAGGGCAGATTCACACTCAGGGCTCTGGATTTGCTGGCAACTCAGAAAAGGAGAAACTAGCCCTTATGCCACATTTGCAGTTTTTTTTTTTTTTCTTCTACTTTTCCCTCCTCTTTTTTCTTCCCCCCCCAGAAAACTCTGCGTTTACAAAACAAGCTTTACCAGCAGGTCAGAAGGGAAGGAGATGAGAGGGCGCCCATCCAGCTGGCTCCTGGTACCCAAGGCACAGGGCTCTGCTCACCTGGGTGCTGCAGCTGGCACCAGTCTGGGTTTCCAGAAACCAGCTGCTAGGAAGCTCCCCCCCTTTCCAGGGGAACTAGGGAATTTTAAACCTTTTCTGTGGAAGAGCTTCCTCCCCACAGCCAGTTAAACAGTTTGCTTCTCAAATAGAAAGGATGATTCTGAAAATATTTTCAGCAGAGAAACATAACCAAAAGATCTCAGCTTGGCTTCATTTTTTTTTTTGTTAGAAAAAATGATTGATTTTTGACAGAAAGTGGAACTGACTTAAACTATTCCAGCAGACAAAGGTCAATTTCGCATTTAAAGGTGTTTCGGCACGAGATTTCTGCTGGGTGCTGCCCTGGGCCTCCGGAAGGTCCCCTCGAAGCRTGGCCGGCCCTGGCGGGGGCTGCGAGGCGCACGGGCCACCCGCAGCCGCCCCCGCATCCCCCCTTCCCGACTCGGCACGGAACCCCCAAGGTTGGGCAAGGGCAGCCCTTGCGGAGCTGCAGCGGSTGCGGGCAGTCAGCAGGGCTGCTGCTCCCGTCAGCAAAACTACTGCTGCTTCCCAAGCCCTGCACAGGCACCAGCCTGYGGGGTCTCCCGCTCACCTTCCTCCTCTCCCCCTGCCCCGCTTGCCGAGGGCCTTCGCGCGCTGCCCAAGGCCTTGCTGCTCGGCCTGCCTTGGGAAACGCACAGCAGATGTCAGCGCATTACAAAGCTTGCCTCCAGAATCATGAAATAACTTACAAAAACGTTAAAAAGAAAGAAAAAGGCAAAAAATTGCAAAGCTCTGAAGCTTTTCATCACCCCTCATTTGATGCTGCCTTGCTAACTACTAAACCTGGGAATGTTGCTGCAATTTTTACAGTATTCCCCATTCCGCGACTACTCCCGTTTGCACAGTTTGCTGTGCAGAAGCRCGTTAGCGAGGGGGAGCAGCGGGGCTGCCGCTTGCTGGCCCTGTAACTGGAGACTTGCTGCCTGCTCTAGGAAAGCCCCTCCAAGCAAAACATTTCCGTGGCCCAGGTGTCAGGGCTGAAGCCGAGCCAGGTCACCTCGAGTCAAGCCGCACAAACCCTAAACCAGACCTCGGTGCCGCTGCCGCCCGGCCCGTTCGGCGGCTGCCCGCACCCAGAGCGCTGCCATTAAAGGCATCCTTGTTTGCCCCTGCGCAGGGAGCGCCCTGGAAAAATAAACAGCGCGGCGGGAGCCGYGCGGATAGAGCGGCGGGAGCGCGGGGACGCGGCGCAGATAAGGCACCGGGCTCAGGAAGCCAAGGCCGCGCACCGCGGGCCGGGGCTTCCTCACTTTGTCCCCGCGACGGAGGCGCCGCCGTCCGAGGCCTCCAGGAAGCCGCCRGCCTCCTCTTTTTTTTATTTGCTTCTGGGAGAAGCAAAGGCCAATGTTTATCTTGCTTATCTCCGAGAGGAAACCTATGGGAAAYGCTATGCCATATTCTCCACTGTTCTCCTGTCATATAATTATAATGCATTGCGCAGGGCACGCCRCACAACCGTTGTGGAGCCCAGTAAGGCTAATGACAGGACAATGCCCCGTTAGAAGGAGCTCTCATTTTCTTTGCAGAGGCTGCGAGTCTCAGCTGAGCATGTGCTGGTATAAAAATAAAGGCTGAGCTAACTGTTTCTGTTGGGAAAGCACAGCTCAGCCCAGCGTCCCAGGGCGGCAGGGGAATAGCTGTTGTGCAAGGCAAGGCTCTTGTCCCCACGTAACAAACCCAGGCCAGGCTTTTGTCAGACTTCAAAGCAAGAACACAGTAGGGCCTTTGCGCTGCCAAATGGCTAAGTGGAAGGAAAAAAAAAGAACCCTGCTATATTGCCATTAAACTCTTGGGATCAATTCAAGCCTTTTTTTTTTTTTTTTTTTTTTTTATTTAAAGCAGTGACACCACTACATTTTAGCTAGGGAAAGGATAAATCAGGATGTCAAAGGCTCTTGGTGGTTATTGAGCAGCAGCGTGTCCAGGAAGCGTCGCATCCCAACGTGCGGCACACACGGCGTTGCTGATCACGCTGACAGCGGCTAAGCCACCTTCTCCACGTTGTTAAGGTCAGCACAGGTGATGCCAAAGATGCCTCTAACACTGATGACCCRTATGTGCCTCGCGCTCTGCCAGCAGATCTTTCCCTTGAAGGTTGAACACAAARCTCTCAGCATTTCCCTAAATTCCACTACACTGCATCAAAAAAACAGACTCACAGAAACMCCTAAGGTGGTTGACATGAGGTATGGCTTTTACAAGCTCTGATTTTCCCAGTGAAATGATTAATGAAAGTCTGATAAGGAGGACACAGGGCCTTCCTAGGAAGAGGCCAATAACCCCCTGCTCAGTGCAGCTCCCGTTGTGGAAATGTCGGGGCACTTGGGATGGGATTTTCAAGCTCAGACCAGCCGCACACAGGAACAGGGCTGTGCTTTAGGAGTGCTCAGCACTCAGCTGGTGTCACTGTCACTCTGAGGAACACACCTTCASCAGACCTACGTCCAAAGCACAGAGCTCTCGCCCCATGGAGGGGCCCAGCGTGGGGCCCGAGGGCTGTGGGAGGAGGTAGGAGCCGCACTAGCCGGGCTGCGCGCGCAGACCCTCCGGAAACTCCTCTGCACTAAGGCCAAAGGGGATTCGCTCATTGGCTTCAGTCCCCAACTCATTCACAGTCGAGAGACTTGGGGGATAACTYACCTAAAGCCCATTTGGAGCCTTCAAATTCTAAAAAACCCTTTAAAAATATATATTTAGTAGTTTAATGTGTTTTTTTTTTTAATATTCACATCTTCACTTATTTGGGATTTTTTAAACATTCTCCTCTATAAGATAACATAAAAAAGGAGTTTGGATAAGTATATTTTTCATGCTTAAAGAAAGAAAAGGAAAACTGCTGTATTATCAGCAGATGTTACCACATTATCTTACAAGGGCTCCACATTCTCACATGAGTTTTGAAAACACCATGATTTGTTTTAAGCAAATGCCAGCACAACAGCAAGAAGCAACTGCCACATCAGCCCWTGTCCCCTCCTGCAATCCGTGCAAGCGGCCTCAGACATTTGCTCCTAAAACACCACATTCAAGGCTGCTCAGCAGTTCAAGTAAATGGATATTGCCACCCCCACAAAAAATCAGAGAACAGGCTTGATTTGACGTGTTTTTCAGCCCCATGCAGGGCCTGAATGGGGCTGGGGTCCAGAGCAGCCCCCTCACTCCAGGTAGCGGGAGAGGTCCCYATTTGAGGCAGGTTGTGGGTCTGGCCCCACGGCGATCGCCTGGGGGCTCCGTGCTGGGTCACTGCCCCTACAGGACAAGGGGCTCGTGGTGACTGAAATCTCAGCTACCACCTCAGGTTTAGATGGTACCAGGAAAACCCTCATCCCTTCTCTGAAATATTGCAAAAGTAAGGGGAGAAGTAAGGTATATGGGAGAGAAACTAACTATGCAGTTATTTCAGTATTACTTCAGTATTTGTCCAAATTGCTCGTATCAATAACATCAAAATGCCTAAGCAAATAGCAAAATGCAATCAGAGTGAATGCAGATCTGACCTCCCAAGGGGCCAAYTTTGTGGTCCTTCACCCTTAACTGTTACCAGTATCAGAAGGACAGTGAAATACACGCAGAGAAGGGCACAAGGCAGGGGCTGCACACCAGCTCGTTTCCAGCTTTCCACCTTAAGCAGGAGCCGGGTGCCCTTCCCCTCAGCACCGCTGTCCCGGGCGCCGSGGAGCAGCCGGGCTGCCCTCCCCGCCGTGGGGCTGCCGGGATCTCCCCGGAGCCGCTGCTCTTCACACACGGAAACAACTCCCGGGCACAACTCACCTGTCTGTCCGTGAGATTCCAGCTCGTTTATGACATTATAATGGCTAGAAAGTTAACCACGCTTTCACATCGCTTAGAAATAATCACAGAGAAAGGAAGCACTTCTATTAATTTTAACATTGCCTTTGCAGTGCAAGCTTCGCTGCCTGGGTACCTCAGGGAAGTGAAAAAGAAGGACCTCTCCCTAGCACTATATATTATATTTCCTCTCCTTATTCTTCACTGGAGATCAGGACTACACACAGAGCAACTCGGCAATAAATATCTACAACAGAAAGTGTTTGTCCTGCAGCCCGTGCTTGTCGGTTCAAAGAATAAAACGTTACAGCTTCAGTTTAGTACGTGAAGGAAGGACTTGATGCAGAGAAAACCAATTTCTAATTAGAAAGTTCTCTTTCAAAATAGCCTAACCAGGCTGGAAATCAGTAGAGACATCCCACATTTCCCAGGGATGCAGTAATCTATAGAAAGGTTTAATTGAGAAAAAAAAAAAGCAGTATTTTTAAAAGTACTATTAAGACAAACTAAGACCTTGAAAGTTGCATTAAGGCAAACAAAGCCAAAAGCCTCTGTAGTAAGAAGCAATATAATATTTCCTTCATCTGAAATAAATGTAACCAGATCAAATAGCCATTTAAATCACAAATAAATAAATAATAAAAGATTATGGAAATGCTATTTGTTACATGTATTATAATCATAACAAAAATAGTATTTTCTGCATCTAAGTGCTCTGTATACTTCAAGGGATCATAGCAGGGCTACCCAAATAGGGAAACAGAAGCCCTGAGTTGCTTTGTTGCGAGTGGCTCCTATCGAGAGCAGGGCCCTCGCTGCACAGCTGCCTGCAGGGCCTCGGGCACCGGCAAATGAAGCCCCCGTSCCCGACCACGGGCGCCAGACACAGGGAATAAACCCGGTGCCCAAGGAAGAGGCAATTCCCGAGCACCCGGAGCGCGAAGCCTCAGCCTCGCCAAAGCAAACCCAATTTCTCCGCTGACTTTGCAGGGTCAACAGCACTGCTCAAGGTTAAGAAGGGTCTTAAGAGCAAGTAAAATTACAAGAGATGACTACTGCTACGGAGCTGGGAGTCACCCACGTGCGGTATTTTGTTTTGTGCAGCTCAAAACCTGATCAGCTGCTCACAGGAGTATGGCAAGGGTTGTGAAAAGGCTGTATCATTTTCTTAAAAAAAAAACATTTAAAATCCTCAGTGTCAAAAAAAGTCCTTTTAAGAGTTTTTGTTTGTTTGCTTTTTGAGAACATAAATTATTTTGGAGCATAAATACTACTTGAARTTAAAAGAATTTGTGCATTTACACGAGTATGGCACTTTAGAACTATCTGACTTCTATGGAAAAATGTAGTATGTATCACTAGATAATGAAGAAACTGGTATTTATATGTATAAAACMAATACGTTTACTGTCTGCTTCTCCAACTACACTATTTTTAGGAGGCAAGACATCATTCTCCCTCTTCAAATAAAAACTTCATCATCTATATTGTTTTTAAAAAGCCATACTAAATAGGCTGTCAAACTGAAAAGGGAGGAAATGCCTCTTGGTAGCAGTCACTCAGGAGAGAAAAGTATTTCTGGAGCTTTCTCAGATTCTGAACCTGGGCATGGTTTGGGGTTTCCTCACACACTATCTGCAGCTGCCTTGCCCTGCTCAGTTTTCTTAAAGAAATCCAATTATCAGTCCCTAATTAGTGCCAGAGAAAGAAAAAGCTTCTGTCAGGCGAGGCTGCTTAAACAACTCGGCACAGGTCCTTCGAGACAGGAATCCAGGGTTTACAACCTACCACACTGATTTGTGCATCAAATACATCAGTATTTTCCGATTTGCGAGACAAAAGGAGTGGTAATGAAACTAAAATTACTTAACACTGAATATACTGACCTTTATGAAAATATAGACAATTAAAGCATATAGTAGAGATCCTTATCACAGCAGTTCAGTCACAGGTGTTTCCTCATGTTACTAGCTTACACTTATCCAGAATAAATATTTAACGYTAGTATTAACAGAGAAAATCTGTAGCACCAGCAATTTTGTCTATGCAGTTAAGGCACAGTGATGATTACCCACTTTAAAATCAAATGACAAGTCTTAAACAACTCGGCAGAGTCCAGTTTTTCAGAACCATAAGGAAGAAACGCCAGTCCCGGGGGCTGCCTGTTCACCAGCCGAGGCAGCAAGCCCCAGTTTTCCCTGATGGGAAACAATCTTTTCAGAGCAAGGCTCTTTTTCTGCCTTGAATGATGTTTTTCATCCGTAGACATCCCCATCACAAAYAGTTAATGCATAGATATAACATGTCCAGCCACCCCAAGGGCAGGAATCCTGCCGGGATTCATTATTCCCACCTCGCRTGAGCTGTGCACGGGCTGTGTCTCCTGCTCTCCGGCTTCTAGTACTCCCTCCTAAATCCCCTCCCTTCCCTGGCTTTGCACAGATTTTATCTCCCAGGCAGAACAAACTTAGGCTCACTTCAATTAAACCAGTTGAATTCAGCAGYAGTGATGAAGACTGGAAGAATTTCATGTCAGGGTCTGATCTTGCTGCTCATGGGAGCTGGGACCAGCACAACCCAAGCCCACCACCAGCAAAGTCTGTCCCATCTTCCTGCCAACATCAATGTTTCCTGGGGGAAAAGGGGTTTCGAGAACCCCTCAGCTTCAGTACAAACGTGAATGAGTACACAGCTAAGCAAATTCAGCTCCCTACACACCTCACATTCTTTCTATATAATCCACATGAGAAGAATCAGAAGAAAGAACGGGCAACGTAGCTACAGGCTCCTCCTGCAGTGCTCTGAGATACAGGCTGGAAGTTCCCGATGTCTTTCGCTCTACGTGGGGAAAGAGAACAGCTAGGAGCCTGAGGAAGCTGGTGAGGAACAGGATGGAGATGCAAAGATGGCCAATGCTCCTGCCCCGAGCAGGGCGAGAGCGGCAGGGCCGCCCTGCAAGCGCCGGCCGGCGCGAGGCGAGGGCAGACACCGCACCGGAGCCCAAGCGGCAGCGGTTTCTCTAGAACATAATCCCCTTATCTCGCGGTTTTACACCTAGGCCTGCTTCCACACAGCAGAAATCTTTATCAAACATCATTGCTTCTGGCAAGAAGCAGTTRGTAGAGATGCCTGATAAAGGTTGTGCAATTACTGTTTAAATGATTCTTGCTAATTAGCCARCCCCAATATGCCCCGCTGTGCCACTTCTCGCCCTCGCAGGCCCCTCCGCGCCGCTCCCTGAGATACCCAACGCGCAGTGGCTGCGCACGGTGGCCCTGGGGCCTCCCCAATGGCCACAGCTCCGCAGGCCGCCCCAAGGATCCGAGTGTCCCCTGCCTGGCCGGGAAGCCAAGGATACTCGCATGGCCCATGGACAGCAGCACTGGATGAGAGCAGCCGGAGCGTGGGGAATTGCACCCACATGCCTGTGGTCAGTCAGAGCCACCACTCTGAACTGCAGCTATTTACAAAGGCACCAGGTACCTTTTGCTCTTTAGTTACTTCCAGGAGCTACGGCACAGGTTCACAAAATAAAAAGCCTTGGGCATTTAGCTGGTTGGAGCTCTCCTTCTTAGTGAAGAAGCCCAACAGGGAGATTAAAAGCAGCCCCAGGATGCCTCTATGTTCAGTTCACAGGAAGCATAATCCCTAGCAGCAGAGTTGATGGACTCATCCCACAGAACCATAGCTGCCTATGCTGGCAGCGCCTGGAGCATGGGAACACCGCTAAGCCAACAGGAAAAAAAAAGTGCTAAACCCAAACCCCTTTCCAACAGCTACGGCACTACGTGACCAGTCACCTTCCTACTTCRCTCAAGCTCCAAAGCCCAGTTTGTCTTCACTTACAGCATAACCGTGTTAGATTAAAAAAATAAGAATATAAGGGAAAACACTTGGCCCTAGTGACTCACTGTGCCTATGGTAAAATGAGAGCCCCTTCCAAGGTCTTGCCCATGTAATGATGTAAAGCTGTGCCTTATTTGTGCTAAGGAATGCAGCATTAAAACCAGGCTTCTCTGCGGGACATCCCRGGGAGACCCGGAGGAAGTGCGGCCCCAAGCGCATCCTGCAGTTGCTGCTCCTCCTGGGAGCACGTCAAGATTAGGCACCTAATTCCACCCAAGTTTTAAAAAAAGGCCACAGCTTCCTGTAAAGGACCTCCTCTAATTAACTGGAGCTCAGGATTTATCCGGGCAATGTTATGAAATAGGGATATGATGGCATGTTTTCCTACTGCATAGCTGAACTGTCCTTCCCCACAGTGCCATCAGGATGGCACTGTGAGCAATGTGTTTAATATAGGCACGCTGCCAGCAAATATAGATGTTTCCTGTCCCTTCATGGATCCCTCCGTCTTGCCTAAAAGACTGAACATACTCCACGGCTCTAATAACAAACATTGTAACCTTGCAAATAGCAACACTCGGAGTTTCCTTTAATATTTATGGTTTTTGACCCCAAAAGGGGAAAGAATTTACCATACATAGAATGGAAAAACAGTGTGCTAATTTCACTTATCAAAGCCTCTCAAACCAAAGAGTCTGCCACTAATAATAGCGTGTTAAGAAAATATTCTTGAACAAAACATACATTACTGTATTTTAGTACATGCTGATACCTTGCTTAAAATGTCAGTATTTTCACAGTGTAATTTGTCTCAGCCCGCAGCTCGCAGCTAGGATGACATCAGGACGGGTTCAAAGCCATTTCACTTTCTGCTTTACAAAACACTTTAAAGATAAAAGTCAGGCTCAGTTAAAAGAAAAAAAAAGAGAATTAAACTATTAAGCACTACATTAGCTAAACATTTTTACAAAAGGAAAATGCCAATCAAAAAATAACCGTATTTYATAGTAAAACCATATTAATATTAGTGATGAACCTTATCCTAGCTTAGTTCCTTAAACAAGGCTTGGTGTCTTTCCTACTAAATCATGCAGCAAGGAAATAACAAAAAAACCTATCAACTATTGAGCAGAAGAGACTAAAACAGTAGAATTATCCTCCTTCATCTCTAGCAATTTCTAAATAATTGTAAATATAAAAAAAGTAATAGAGATAATACCTTTTTTGCCATCCATCTTTTTCTATCCATATTTAGTTTGTGAAAAGAGAGATGAGAAAGTGACAGTATTTTCTATACTCGTAATTAAAATAAACAAATACCAATCAGATGGCTTGAAGCGTTCGGTTTTCTGTAAATCTTACAAAACTTTTTTGAGCCAGCACTTGGTGCTCTGGAGCTTATCAATGACACCAGGGGTCAAAAGTGTTAGTGCGACTAAAATTACTCGGACAAAGCCAGAACCAGGTCAGATCGCCATGGGATAGTCCCACAAGGCCTCCTGCAGGCTGCTGCCACCAAGGAGTTCTAAGGAAAAGAAAGGAAAGACCATGAATCAAACATCCCAGAAAATTCACAAGCAAATGTGTTATTAATCAAGGAAAATAAAAACAAAGTTTATTAAAATGCCTTGTAATAGTACATTTCAAAACAACACAAAGACATCCTATGTGATGACCATTTTATCACTGAGGTTCATTCCAATTGAGTTACATTCTTCAAACCCAAAGAGCCACAAGTGTGCCAGAAAGGAAAATAAACACTGGAACGATGTGTGCAGTCACACATCTAATTTGACGATTGATCTCACAATTTAAATAGACACTTTCCACCCCAAATAAATGCAGGAATAGATGTCCACGGGACTTCTGCACAAYGAAGCTAGCGGCAGTGCCGGCACCATTTACACATTTCTGTCCATATTTAGGGGAGAGCTTCAAATTAGGACCCGAATGAAGTCAGAGGATAAGAAAACAAAGGCGAAGGGGACTCTGTTTGTGAGATATGGAACACTGTATTAAAATATTTTTTATATTACCGTGACATCTCTCATTTATTGCATAAATATTTATGAAGGGGACAGAGCCTCCYGCAGTGCAAGCTCTTATACGTCTATCGGCCTTGGCGAGTCCAAGCCAGGGAAGCTGCAACAATTTCCATCCAACGTGAATTTGCCCCGGCATGTTTACGCAGGGCTTTGGAATCGAATTCTCCGCGGCTCTGACGCGGGGCAATCGGTGGAACTGTGACAGTGGATGACACAGTCTTTTACACTCTGAACCAACATCAAAAGATAGATCCTGTTTCTCCCCTCCCTCCAGACCTTGTTTACACGACTATCGCCTCTGAAGCGACTCAGGGGAGCAGCGATTGAACTATTAGGCCCRTTTCTGCACTAACAAGGCTAGTATAGAGTGATATTTGAACTGTATCAAGTTTTTATGCCAAAGATGAAGGTCAGAGTTGCAATTTTATCGGTTACGTTTTGGAGGCCTCCACTTGATCATGACAATGCCATGTTCATAACACAATTATTGTAATCATATTTCCAGGATTGCTTGCCTTCAGTGGAAACAGATTGCATTCAACTGCAAAGCTGCCCRAAAGCGAGTGCACGTTTCAAAGTCAGACAAAGGTTACGGAACAGGACTTTGGCACTCGCACGCGGTGCACAGCCCGTCCRTGAGCACTGGGGGCATTTCTGAGGCTTTTGTGAACTCAGCAAGTGCTGCTAAATATAGGTTTTGTGGGAGGAGAGACATAACAGTTGTTAACAGGTAATAAGCAGATCGCACCAGCATTAATAGWGCTGCGGGTAGAGCTGAGGGCTTCGTGCCCTGGCTGGGTTGTTATGTTTCCTTCATGCCTACTATTAATTTGCTTGGAATTCACACCAGCAAGTAGCTTATCTCCCTTTTGTTCAGTGCAGCTCTCTGAAGATGGCAGGAGCTCATCCCATGGTGGCAATCAGCACCTCCTCATTCCCATCAGTGCCAGCTCCTGTCCGGACGGAGCTTATTTTGGTGGGGAATCCCTCTTCCAACCCCCAATCCATCATTAGATACTAATGGAATAAGTTCAATTGCTTATTAATAAAAGCAACTGAAAAAAATGCCTCCAGTATATTCTTTCTGACATTTATTTTTAAGGATCTTCATCTGTTATTCTGTGTGGTTAGGAAGGTCATCAGTCCCTAGCTGATGATTATATTAGAATTAGAAGCTATATTAGAAGCTGATTATATTAGAATTAATTGCCTCCAGTCTTATAAAACCTGAGTATCATTATGTAAAAATGGAGCTATCACATTACTAGCAAATGTAACTTATAGCAAGGGTGCCTTAACTATTTGCATAGAAGCTAGGTGAAGATTTATCACCTTACTAAGTCCTAACAACAGTGACTGGAACAAAAGAAATGTTGCTGCTGTTCACTGACCAAAACAGAAGTTCYGCAAGAATTTTCTATTTGAGACAATCCAAAATACACAGTTTTTCAGCCTCGGTATAAGCACATGTCTGTTTTTCAGTATTTTCTCCTGGATTAATCATTTTGTCTGATCCAAAGACAAGTCATGATTCTATTTCATAGCTTTTGCCACTTTTTACAAGTGTGTAAATTTAAATTCTGAGTTTTGAATTTTTTAAAAGGTTTTTTTTAAAAAATCAAGCATTAAATATTTAAGCAACCACTTTTGAAAATCCATCCCCTTACCCATACAGGAGCTTCAAATTTGGGCAGGGATGTTGGAAACCACATTCCTAGTGACTAATAGGAAGCTGGAAGGCATCGCCCAGTTATAATCCTGCCCATTCCTCAGGACRGAACCACAAAGACCTCTCCTCACAGGAGGAGGAGGGGAAGAGACCATCGCTGGAACACAGGAGACACGGAGTCTCTCTTGGCCACCAACCTGCGTATCAGAAGACATTTTCCCTCCCAAGAAAAGGGCTCTTCACCCGCTGCAAAGCCGGAAAGAGAGGCACAGTCCTGGCCTTGATGGTTCTGCAGAGCGYGCTACTGGTGGGACTGGGGCATTTATGGCTCCTCTTACCCACAGCTCGCTGCAGGGTATTGCTCACTGCCTCCCTGCCACGGGTCTCCCATCCAGTTCCCCAGAGGAAAGAGAAAAAATATAGATATATACATTCAAGGTGAAAGGCTTTTTTTCTTTAAATCACTAATATAGAAGTGACCCAGAGTAAGCTCCCACTAGYGCTTGTCCTTTATTTAATTTTCCTAGATTTTAAGGTGATCAYGTAACATGTAGCCCAATTCCTAAAGAGCACAGGCCAAAGCAGCCTCATCCAGTGTTGTCCCTTTCCTCAGCACAGACTGTCCCCACCATGGAAAGCACCAAGGCGCCGGCGGCTGCGCGCTCTGAGGGCGGAGCTCATGGACCACGGCACGGAGCCTGCGCCGGGGCTGGGCTCCCTCACGGGCAGAGCTCACGGGTGCCCAGAGCACAGGCCGGGCTCTAGGGAGAGGCGAGCGCGGCCCTTGGGGGAAGCCACTYGTGCTGCCGGCAGGCGCCTGCCCTGCCCCGAGCCCCTCTGCTCCCCTGGGAGCTCTCCCGGCCCGCAAAGACCACAGCCAAGCTCTTCAGCAAACCAGCACCTGATGAGTTCCTCAGTTTTCTGGAATGTTAAAATTGACACAATTTTGTTTTGTATCAGATGCAAGTGGAACTTCATCAGTTCCATCAGTCAGCCGTTTTGTTGATGTTTTTAAACTAAATCTCTGAAAAAAGGAGATTAAGTAGAGTCTGCACTTGGTAAACGTTTTCCACAATGTGAAGATGAAAGCAGAAATGACTGATGCCCTGTATTGCAATCTGAACCCCACTAAACTAACATATTCACTCATTTGGACATTTAATGAAGGTTAAATAGAACCCTTAAAGCATGAAAACAACTAATGAGCGTTTCCAAGGGTCTCCTGGCCACCAGCAGCCCTGCACTTGGTTTTTGGAGCCGTGATGAGTGATAGTTTTGAGCTGCCTCAGCAGCGAGAGCCTTAGAAGAGAAGTCGCTCTCTGTGATTTTCCTCCTTGACTAATGACCCTCAAGCAGGGACTGAGAGAGAAACCTCCTCCCTGGAGCTTATACAGGTGTCATTTGTATGAGACTACAGTGGCTTTAACTAAGCCACTGCTCCAGGATTCTTGACGTGAGGAGCCAAATGGTCTCCTTCATTTCATGTACTATTTAAGCAATAACCTTGCTGCAGCCTGAGGCAAGCAGCGTGATAAGCAAAGCAGTACTCACCAGCAGAGCTGCGGCTGATGCACTCCAATACAGAGGCAGTCTATGTCAGCCAATTCTAATCCACAGAATAAACAGTACAAGTATCAGAAGAACACACTTAAGGCATGTTAAGGACTTGCATGCATATCAAGGTTACTCCAGGGTCAGGCTGGCATACGTTGTGACTACTAACAAACAATATAACAGCAGAGGAATAACCATTCCCATCCAAGGTTGCACACAGTAATTAAAAGATAACAGCAGAGGTACCCTGCTTTGCAGGAC
This sequence comes from Nothoprocta perdicaria, assembly GCF_003342845.1. Classification (NCBI taxonomy): domain Eukaryota; kingdom Metazoa; phylum Chordata; class Aves; order Tinamiformes; family Tinamidae; genus Nothoprocta; species Nothoprocta perdicaria. The sequence goes on from NW_020455477.1 coordinate 395,856, forward strand.
AGTAGCTAAAACTAAATAAGCCATCAGATAAAGCTCAGTAGTGGTTCCTGAGAAAGAAGCTGGTTACCATGGGCAAAAAAATCTGCCTTATCTTGAGTTTCAGAGTTACCTGATGACACTCCGCAGTGAAACAACTTCCCCTCCTCACGTAAAACTCCAGTAAGACCAAGTTTCCATTTGAAAACAAGACAACATTCCTGCTAAACGAGGAATTTGCTAATAAAGCAATACACACTATTAAGTAACAAGCATCAGAGACAAAATGCCATGTTGTAAGGCGGGCCTGGGCTCCAGCCCGTTGCCCATCCCTTTGCAGGGGGACGGGCAGGGTGGCCGGGCACCGGCGGCAGGCAGGGGCGCCTCCGTCTGCAGCAGCGCTGCCAACTGGCCTAAGGGGAAAGCTGTGGCTGTGTCAACACTGGAAGGAATTTCCTATGCATTGTGCACTCGCACGGGGTGAACAGCAGCGAAGAATCAGGCCGTAGGAAAATAAGGAGCTTGCTCAAAATCGCAAGTCTTATTTTACCGATTTGTTCTTTCTTATGCAACACTTGACAGARCGAGCGAGATTGCCTCAGTCTGCTCACACAAAGCAGTTATGCATGGATAGAAAGTAAATCTTGACTGGCCTTACTGGCAGAAACAAGAACTTACATGACTTGCCTACAGAGTCACCGTCCGGCTGAGCCACATAACAAACATTTCCCGACTTTAGCCAATGCTACAGTCTCAGTAGACACAGCGGCTGTTTTGGTCTGTTATAGTTATCCAATGTAAAAAAAAATCCATTCAGAAAAAAAATTAGAGAAACAAACAAGCAAACAAAAGCTTTCAGCTTATGATTTTTCAAATGATTTGGTGTGATCTACGAAGCAGCTTTCTCCCAAGAGCTGCGTGTCTAGCTCTGAGCACAGCAGTCTCCTGAGCTTTGCTGGGACAGTAGGATTCCAATAGCACCACTAAGCTCCAGAGGTGTTTCTAGTTAGAAAGAGGCTCCTACTACTCCTGGCAGTGCTAATTAGAAGCAGGAGCTTCTCCTCCCCAGCACACACAGAGAAGGTGCTCCAGGCTGGTAGGGCAAGTATTCACAAAGCCACAAGCACCAGAAAAAATGTACAAAGTTACAGGGCAAAATGGGCCCTTAAGCGACAAAAGAAACCAGCAAACAGTCAGTAAAAACAGTGCAGGACACAAACTTCTGGGAGGCCCCTGTGTTCTCCACAACAGCTTTGAGAGGAACAATGTGGTTCTCTCCCACCCCACCATGGAGATGGGCAGGGAACTCGCCCCGGCTCTCGCCTGCTCTTYGGCTGCCCCATTCACTCGAGTCCAATCGCCCACAGGCTGCTCAAGGTGCCTGTCCAGCATCACCACCCCTGCTCCTGCTGCAGCCACCACCTGCGAGTGCTGCAGGACAAATGCTTCACRTGCAAGATGGCAGAGCGTGTCCATGGCTGGCGGGATGTCCTATGGAAGAACTTCCACAGCACAGGGCAGGGGATTCAAAGCACTGCTTGAGGTACACTTGAGGAGTGCAGAACTGTGAGCCAGCACAAAGCCCATCCCACCAACCCCTGCACTAATGCTGGGTTTTCAACTCTTGCTTTCAACTCCTGCTTACAGAAGAGTAATTTTTCTGTCCTCCTCTCACACATGCTTATTCTCACCTTGCTTATCAAAAACTGGAGCTTAAGAAAATGTAAAGCAAATAAATCATTATACAGATCAACAGTGTTTTTTCTGCATGGACACTGCGKTTTTTTGGTACTCTGGTATTTCCCAGACAGAGGTAATTTGTTAAAGACTGATTTYATTCTTGTTACCTCTAGGATCCAAAATAGCCCATGTGTGTGGGGTCCTCCTCCTGTTTGTTTTTAGTGGCCAACCTTTTTGCTTTAAGCGGGTTAGAGAAATAATTACTGAGCCCTCGTTGGGCAACAGCCAGGGGTTGTTTTCCTTAAGCTGCTCCAGATTGCGGCAAGGCAAGGCTGAAACTTGAGGCTTTCACGTGGCATTTGCCAAGGTGGTGGTGAGTCAGAAAGGCAGCGAGACACAGGAAGGCTGCTCCAGGTGGCAGAAGCAGCAGGGTCACAGAGGGATAGTCACTGTCAGGGCAGAGGGGAGCAGAGAGGCCAGGCCATGGAGTCAGCCCAAGGAAGCCTGGGGAGATGYCTACAGAGAGGGAGGCTCCCTGAATCACCACAGGGAGCAGTRGGACTGCTTGGAGCTCCGTGTCCTGCTTCCTGCTCCAGGAGATGCCGGCTGGGAAAACACGGGACACTAGAGGGAGCCTGGAGGGGAGGCAAGTCAGGCCTTGAGCAGCTGTGGGCACACGGGGCCCCCAGCAGCGAGGGGGAGCACCGAGGCATCACGGCCCAGCACCAGCACAGCCCAAAGCAGCAGCAGCCCTTGCAGGGCGCCAGTCACGGCCCAAGGGAAACCCTGTGTTGGTGCCACGCGCACGGAGGAGAGGCCCTGCTCTGGGTGGGGGCCCTGCCCGGAGGAACATCGTGGAGGACACGCACSCTGAGGGCAACGGGGAGGCCCAGCTGCTGCACACACGTCACTCCTTCCTGATGCCTCCATTAAACTCCTTGGCTGGCAGCAGGMTTTAAATCATACAGGCGTAGGCATTTTCACAAGCTCATGGATTTTTGTGCTATCAAAAATCCCACAAAAAGCYGTAAAAGCAGTGATGAGCAAAGAACTCAAGTTTGAGAGATTCCTCCTTTTTCTTTCTTCCTCCCCTCCGAAAAGAAAAAGGCTGATATTAAAAGTCTTGCAACAATATAGAGGAACTCAATTTCACAGATAAGGAGAGCCACAGGCATTCTTCACCAAGAACAACTCCATGGCACATGCCAGGCGCRCTGAGTTTCTCTCCTCGGACATCACAGAAATTAGGTTTTACACCAGAAAGGTGCTAGAGGAATTTCAGACATTCACTAGCCCATGCGGCTGATACTTTAGACAAGTTAATTCACCTTTTAGAGACTGATCAAAAAGTTAGATTTCCCTCCCTTGATTGACATTCACTTTGCTAGCAAACATCTTTCTGAGGGCACAACCGGGGAGGGAAGTTCAGTGTTTTTGTTATTCAACAGGATTAGCAAGCTAGATTCAGGTTAAAGTGATACAGAGGGGCATTAACTACTTCTAAATGACTTAATTTCCAGAAAACAGTATTTTTTAATGTGTTGCTAATTAAAATATTTAAGAATTCACTGCAACAACATTTTGAAAACAAACCAGAAAAACCAATGTAAACAAAATATCATTTTACAATCCAAACGGAATCACTTAAAATTCACTTAAAATCCAATGTAATTCTATGTTCCAATAAAAATAAATATATATACAGGTGTCAAGTTAAGATTGTCAAGCATGCTCCCAAGATACCATCTAAGAATGAGGCAAGAAATTCAGATTAACCCCTCTCATACTTGCTCTTTCTTTTCAGGACAGGGAATATAGTTTCCTGTGTAGGGCTTATCTCTAAGGCACATGGCACTGCTCTAGAACTTGATGAACAAAGGAGTAGGGGGAAAACAAGTCTCCAAAGTAGGAATGAGTCTCCAAAAATGCTTTGGTGGAAACTCACCAGAACAGCACCTGAAGAACTGCATTGCTCTACCACTAAATGTTGTATTTTCAGCTTTCCACCCAACATTCCTAAAAGCTAAACAAATATTGCTAAGGGCATCTCTTAACATATTGATATAAATCTCATCATAGCAGATGTGGATTTAAGGACTGCACGTTGCTGTCTTGTCACACAATGTTGGTCCTCTTAATGCTGCGCTTTCTTGGCAAAAACATTCTTTCTCTTCCTTAATACATTGTATTGACCCCAAATTAAGTAAGGGGTGGAAAGCCTGAAAAAAGTATCCTGCACACTACATGTTTGCACATGTTTGCACCTTAAATTGAAACTTATTTTTAGTAACCATTAATTTCTTAATCCTGGAAGATTTTAAGTGCTGCTTAACTGCAGTGTGGGCAGGATAGTACCAAAATATTGAGGAATAACCTCAAGGCTGGAGGTGGGGAACAAACCTTTTGCCTATGAACAGGCTGCTCCTTCTTCCTGGAAACAGGGGCTCTCCGGAGTGCTGCGTTTGCACCGCTCCCTGCGCCCCTTCCTGCATCAGAGCCCTCCAAGGTGSCTAACCAGCTCGGGGCGTTGTTGTGCCTCTTCTCCATTCCCTGGCATTCCCAAATTGCTTCTGGGCCTTCAGTTTTTAGGTAGGTAGGGAGATAGGCCCTTGGAGCACAATTCTGTGACTCCATTCATCAGCTAGAGTATCCCTTTCCATGATCAGATACAGACTCATTCTTTCATCAGTTCCTATCATGCTGTTCAGGAAATACTCTCTCTATATAAAATGAAGTTACAAACAGCATTGGCTTCACCTAATATAACATCTTACAACTTTCCATCAAAGATAGAGATGCTCACTACCTAGGTGACAAACAAAAACCATTAAGTGGCATGCGCATTGCCTTTCTGGAAAGCCACCATTTCCTACATGCAAGTCAATATCTTTTTTCTCAACACGTTTCAGTTCTTCCTTAGGCATTTATTTTGGTTAAAAAAGTGCCTTAAATTAGRCAAATTTGGGGCGATGAAAAGGAAGAATCTTCACTTAGAGTTGCTTGCCTTCTTTTTATATCCAGCCATCCTAGCTTGCTGGTTTGCTYTCAAAAGGGATTGTCTTTTTCTCAAGACTAAAGCAAGAATCCCCAAGAGCCCTGTAAAGGAGGAAGGCAGCACAGACCACCTCCTCTCYAGAGCTGCTCTTAGACAGACTAGGATGAAAGAAGAGGAGCAACGGCATAGTCTGGGTTCTTCTGCCAGTCTTGCCCACATTCCTGGCACAGTGGTACAGAGAGACATTAGTGACACTGCCAGAGCACATGGCAGAGCATCTGTGATCTTAACTGTGATACCAGTGAAAATGGAGGACCAACTTATCTCTTCCAAGGCTTCCTGCAACAAGCCCAACTCATCATGACTTCTGAAACACGAAATTTGCCACAGTTTCCTTCTTTGCAATCCTTATACTCATTGACAATTCTCATGTGGGTACAAGATGCCCTGCAGATCAAAGATGCATCTGAAAGGTCAGCATGAAAAAACAATATACAACCTTCATGAAAAGATCTTGAGRCTTTCCTCAAAAATAAAATTAAACCCAAATATTATCATGTTCCTACTGCAGATAGSAGCGCTACAGTCAACTGAGTGCCAGTTCTTAACCAGCTGGGCAGCCAGCCAGAGGGGCAGGAGGGTGGCGGATGGAATTTAGACCAGACAGGCAGGAAACACCAAGAGGAAACACCAGCAGCAGCTGTAGAAGCAAAAGAATGGGCAGAGGCTCTAAGACAAATAATAACAGGCAGAGCAGCAGCAGTAGCAGATGTCAGAAAGGGGGAAGGGTGGGCACTTGAGAAAGAAAGAGTTACTTCTTCAAGCACTTTGGACTAGATAACYGAAAGGCCATCCTCAAATATGCTTTGAAATACTGTTATTTTGGGTTCACTGGTGAAGAAAGACTTAACTGAACATGCACCTAAGATATGCAAAGCCTAGGACCAGCACTGCTATAAATCCTAATGTCATGTGTGGGTTTGACTTCTTTTAATGGCTTGAGAAGATGATACTCCAASTAATTCTGCAAATGAGTTTGTTGGAGATGCTAAAATTCAACAGTGGTTTCCTGCACGCCTTTCTAGTCTTTAAGACTAGCAAGTGTAAGGTGGAGCTATCAGAGCACGAGTTCTATAGCACGACTGGATCACCTGATGAATTAAAAATTATATGTTCTAAGAGTAAATGTTCAAAACCACATTTCCTTGACTTCAACTAGAACAAGCAGGACCGTTACTCCAGTAAAGCCAGCACAGGTAATACTCAAAGATATGACTCTAGATTTGTTAAAAGCCAGTAGCAGTCCTATTTCAAATATATGAATCTACAGCATTGCACAGGTACAGGGGATATACATAAATGATTTTAAAAGGGAGGTAGAGATTCACAACCAATTCTTCAATTATACCCCATCTTCTATAAAGTCAAAACTAGAGGCAGCCAAGGAGAATTGCAACAAAATATTATAAACTGTGACAAAATGTCAAATGAAATAGAAGTTTAAGCACAAAGTGACACACGCAGGGAAGAGACAGTGAACGTGGTTGCCACTCCTCCTCTGCTTGTAACACCCTCATCTTTCAATTCATCTGCCAGCGAGAGCATCCTGCATGAATGTGGGGGACAAGGGAATATCTAAGGGCCATGATCTAGGAGTCATGGTCTGCAGGGTTTGTAAACTTCCGCTGGCTTGGGAGGCAGAAAAGGACAACTCATCCAGTTGGGACTTGTCCAAATCCAACTCTCAGAACAAACCATAGGCTCACATTGCTTTTGAAAGGGTAAGCAACCTCAGATGGAAGTGATAGTGAGCAGACCAGTATAGGCCACATCTTCCCTGATGTCAACCATTTCCTCTCCTCCACACATGCCAAACTGATATGTTCAGTCTAAACAGACAGGGCCAGCAAACATCTGGTTGACACAAGAATCAAGAAGTCCCGGCTCACTGAATTTTGTGTTTTTTCTTTTGTTTTAGGCTTTCAAGTACCAAGATAGCAGTGCAACAAATTAAATTGATCCCTTCCACAAGCTCATTTCTTTGGCAGGTGTGATTCATTACACAGACAAAAAAACCTGCCATCCTTGCTGAAATGGTCAAATGTAACCAAATGCCCAGCCTGGTAGCATCCCATGGGCTGATTTCACTATTATGTTAACTGTGTGTATCACTCCAAGGCAGGCCAGGGTAAAGCCTGCTGGAACTGAGCTATTGGTTGCACGTCAAAGGAGCATAGGATCTTCAACAACTTAAATGAGGGAGCTTATAGTCACTTGACTAAAAATCCTCACTGAAGTCATGCTACAAGTTTAATGTCCATTGAGTGTTTAATATGTAATATATATTTGCTGAATTTTTACACCTACAACAGCTAAAAGAAATGAATGAATTTGAAAAGCTGATTGCAGATCGGTTTTTTTCTTGCATTTACTTACATTCTGAATCAGAATTTACTAAAAATTCAAATGTAGGGGGCAGTCATGCACACTGTACAGAAGATTTCTCGTATTYTTCTTGTACATCTCATCTCAGATGTAAAGAAGAATAGAAAGGCACAATAGTTAATTTTGTAGAACAAGATTTCAGATTTGATTGGGATTTTTATCCTGTTYATCATTTCACAGCCTTTCACAATCTTAAATTCCACAATGTAGAACAAGAAAATTCATCAAGTGCCTTGCAAAGGCTTTCACTTCSAGCATACATGGCCCTGCATTTATTAGCACTAAGCCCATTCATTTTTGCATTGCTCACTTATGTATATTAAGTCATCATTTCTGATGCATGTACCTGCATCAGTTGTATTTCCTGATTTGACATGTTTCATCACGTATCAACCTTCAAATGTCATCAGCTTAATATATTGCAGGTAGTCAGCAAATCTGTAKATTTTCTAACTTATATAATTAAAGTATATAGAGTCCTGCATGAAGTCTTCCAGAACATCCTGCTAGGGGCCAACCCTGCAAGAGTTAACAGAGCTGTACTTTATGATAACATGACCCCATCAGTACTACCTCACTTAATTTCTGTATTGCTCGCTTGTCACAAGAGGGACCATCACTTTTGCCTGGTATACTCCCAGAAAAAGCTACAGAAAATATTTCCAATCGCATTAGAACTTGCAGTGCAACTAATTCACTGTCCTAACGGAGCCTCAAGAAATACACTCACCGTAACATCACAATTTACAACTTAAGATGTTTACATGTCTAATTATTCAAACCTTAAAGTGATTTTAATTATCTCCAGCTTTGTTTACAGACCTCTTAAATAGCCTAAATACAATACATTAGCATCCATAATGTCTCTTCCACAAAGGGATCATGAAATACTTGACAAACATGAATTAAGTCTAAGCATTGCTGTTATGTGATGAGCCTAACTTCACAGAAGCAATTTCAATATCCTAAGGAAAAACAGGTTTATCAGAACTTGGGGATCCTCAGCTTTATTAATTTGGACAGATTAACTGAAACTTGTGCCTAATCTACCTCATCTATTAATGGCAAGCAAKATCTCCTTCCCTTTGCAAGGTTAAGTGACAGGGTGTTTAATGTGCATAGAGCTAATAACAGTCAGTTTGAGCAAGAAAACAGGTAATTAGAGGAAATAGGAACATGGCACAGCATCTCCTGGTCCTCAGTTAAGGACTTGTTGCCACTGGGCAAGAAAAGCCTTCCACTCCAAGGGGGAAACTAAGGATTCTAGTGCTAGCAAGGGTCAAACACCTCCCTTGCTCTAAGGTTTAGGAGAATAACTGCACAAAGCCCAAGTCAGATACAGAGCAACCCTTTCCCAGCGATTGTCAGGACCTACAATTGCCAAAACAACCCTATTCCCATGAGCCAACAATATTGACTTATTGCCATGAGTATTTTTTGATAGCCCTTTGGGTGGGGGGAGAAGGAGGAAGAGGCTGTTCTCTCGAAGCTGTGTTTTGGGGCCAGGGGGCTGCACTGCAGCGCCTAGCACAGCTGCACTCCCCGAGCAGGAGCGCGCTGCTGGGTGGACCAGCAACCCAGATCTCTGGTTTCAGCCGAGCGCTCAGTTTGTMTCTTACATCACTCGCGTGAGATGAAAGCGGTGCGTTTGTAATGCTCTTGTCTCTTTGTATGCAGGATTACAAAAGCATGACATATTTTCAAGCCTACTTTGTTAGGATAGTGAATGTTGCGCTTGTGAAAAGACCGCGTCTCTGGGGGAAAGCAGTGGTGATAAGGAGAGAAAACCAAGTGTTGGTGCAGGGATGGGAGCAAGCAGGGGCTTGGAGGGCCAGGAGCTGACGGAGACAGCGCGAGGGAGAAACAACCACCTACTGCCACGCTGCCTACCTACAGCTACCAGGATCCACCCAACCCATCCCTTCATTTGGTCATTTCAGAGGACTTCTAAGAGCATGAGAACTTCTTTCAAGGTAGTGACTCTATTGGAAGACACCCTGAATGACTTTTTGCAATTTTTAACCTCCATTTCCTGTACAGTATGCTGTTACTAGAAGGGTAGAAACTGCTGAACTCCCTGGGAGAGTTTGCTATATCTCTCATTTCAGCTTAATAAAATATAATTCAAATTGCAGCATCTGCAAGACAGTCGTTCCATATCCAGCTGTTAAAACCCAGGTTATTCAGAGGATGAGGAAAAGGGCTTGGCAAGAGGGATGCTGAATTTATCAGATATTATTTCAGAACACTTCACCTGTCAGATAAGTATTTTTTGCCTAACAGTTCTTAAACAGAAGGAAAACCTTGTGTACTCCCTCTGAACATGCAGAGCTGTACTGTACCATTTCTCTTGTTATCATAAAGCATCACAATAAATTAAAATAATAAACAAAAAATCCATTGTAAGCTTGGTCTGTGAAGGTCCAACTTCACCACCTTACACAGAGTTACGTTTGTCTGTATAGGTTTTCACACGAGTCACTAAATGAGCACTCCTCAGATTCMAACTTTTCTGGAAAACTGTCAAATCTTGCCTCTCTGCCTCAAGTTCCTTCTGTTCCACATTTACTTGAATTTTTGGGGGGGAAGTGCATAGTTTTACATTGCCTGTGATAAATAAAGGAGAAGTTTACATAGTGCAGAGTGTATTTCCAAGAAAAATGGAGTGATAGGGAAAGACACAGGTACRCATTTATGTATATGGGCAGACATTAATCACTACCATAATACAAGTATCTCAATTGCTGATCATTCCACTTTTCTGTAATCCAGATAGAACAGGAATAAAATATAGGAAACATCTGAAGCATTTTTAGCCTTAAGAACTCCTCAAAACTTCAGAGTTAAATACAGTCTGCCTATCCAATACACTCCTACAAGCAGCCACTGCCAGRGCTCTTTTCCTGCTATCACCGAGTGACTCAAGTGAGTTAGTGCCAAGGCAGCACTTGCATTCAGGAAACGTCTCTCAGCTGCACAGAGTAACAGAGAGGTCTCGGGGCATCACAGAAACGGCTGCGCGTTAGGAGACAGGGGCTCCTTGCTTCATTTCCTGCTTTCCACTTCCTAAAGGMATTTGCTCACAAGGAATTTGCAAATGTTGTCTTGTTAACGAGCGCAATGCTCAGGGCTCCTTGATGYAATCACCTCTGTAACTGTCCAAATAGAGCACAGACCCTGGCAGCATGTGGAGCTCTGCCTTTCGCTGCCCCTTCTTTCAGCAGCCATCAAACACTGCAGCTCCCTAGGTCACCTTCCACCCAAGACGCCGGGAGAGCCTCCCGAGGGCTGCCCTGCAGGAGCAGCCAGTCCCAGGCTCACTCAGACCCACTCACTGTCCCTTGCTCACTCAGTTTCGTTAAAGGCCCTGGACTACAAGAGACAAGCACTCATTTCCTTGTGACTCTGCTTCTGTATGGAGTGGCAGCTACCAGCTACATGAGACAAGAGGGCAAGATGAGGGACCTGCCATGATCTCTGTGGATCTCAGCCGGGACCCCRCTGAGCAGAAGGCAGCACTTTCCATCACAGTTCCCTTCACTGCAGCATTTACCACAGTGTTATTCATCAACSTCACACATCCAGCACACATCTCCATCTCCCTCCTCCCCAGCAAAGCAGCATACTTGCTACTTCGGTTACTGAACATTTCAGTTCAAGAGCAAGTGAAACAAATAAGACTTCCCCCTAATTTACTCTKCTTTACAAAAGCCAGTACATGTAGAGCCCCCGGAGTTCTCCAACTATTTGTAGGGATCCTAAAGCCCATGAAGTGTGGATGCAATTTATCAAAATGATACTCTACATTTTCATTGATCTTTACATTTCAAATTGAGTTGTTGGTTTCCMCATTTCAGAGCAGTTACCTTAGAAACACAGTAGGAACTGCAAACCCACAAAAAGGAACGGCCAGGAGCTGTGCAAGAACATTTCAGACAACAACTGTAGGGCAAAGGCTGGTTAAAATCAATCACGGGAGAGAGGAAGAAGACAGGAAAAGAGGCCCAAGTTTTCAGATAACCCAGAAAGAAGTTCACAGAAAACAGGATTTACTGAGAATTACGGTGCCAATGCGGYGCCAATACTGAGAATTTGGAGTGCCAAAGCCACCACTCACAAGCCAGACCTGCAAACACTCCGYTCTCTGAACACATCTGCCCTGCAGCTGCTGCTGCCACGGCTGCACCCTCTCCCCTTGCCTCTGCAGGTACAGCCAGAGATGCAGGAGCTTTTCTTGGTTTGGATACCTGTGTTTAGACAGCCTGCTGCAACGTCTGAGATGGTAAGAAAACAAAAATAGCATTTTTTTAAGCATTGGAAATGTTAATTTCTGGGAAAAAATGTTTATTTGATTAACCAAGAAAAAGGACACACCGATTCCCTCCCCCCCACCAAATGCATTTTACAAAAACCCAGTAGAGTCATAACCAAAACAACGTGCTGATACGGGAAGCTGTCTGCATTCCTCTTTTGCAATCCACCTTACACGTTACTTGCAGATAAAGTCCTTTTGATGCCAAAACACTGCGGCAAGAGGTGAAGGCTTCACTGTGCTGGGCAGAGCGCTCTACAAGTTTGTCCAAATTATTCACTACATTTTTTGTCAGCATATCCCCACCCACAGCACAATCCCTGCAGTCACTCTTCTTCCAAGCCATCCCAGCCATCCTTAGCAGGGAGAAAGGCCCTTTCAGGTTTGATTATTGGACAGTCAGTAAYAGATACTCATTGAACTGGGTCTTTTTACTCTCGTCCTCCGTGCAGGAAAGCTGCAATAACCTGACTCTTCTTCCCATATTGGAAACAATAATCAGGGAGCTCGGCACCTTCCCAGCAAAGTACCCTGACGTGCTGGGCTCTTTTGAGCAGGTAGGGGAAGACAAGCTTAAGTTTTCCTGTTGGCATTAATTCAGCAGGAGCAGGGAGGGACAGAGATGGAGGTGAAAAACTGGAGGAAAAAATAAAAAGCCCAAACAAAACCAGGGACTTGCAGAACAAAGGACAGTGAAAAGAAATTCATGAATTTCAGAGCAAATTCTGAAAAAGCATTAGGAAAGAGAATTACATATACTATTGCTACAACTCTTGGTTACCTCCAAAACAAGATTCCCTGGAGCTTAGCATGAAAACACAAAATATGAGCCYAAAGAAAACAAAATTTGAGACAGATGTTCTGACAGACAATCCTATCAAACAACATATTCTTAACCAAATTAATAATAATAACAATAAAAGAGCTAGAATGGGGTTGTCACTTTGCCCATATGGTTGGTTGGCACAACTCCCCTTTTTTTCCCCATTTCCATCCTGTACCCAAATTACTTAGATCCTTTTGACACACCCAGTTCAAATATCACCGCAAGCTGCTCAGGGCACACGGCTTTGAACATCACCATCCTCACCTAACTTAAGGCTTTCTGCAATATTACTAATATTATCTGAACCAAGAAACAGACTTCTGATGCCTCACATTTAGAAATGGCAATCAGTGAAAAAAAACATTTAAATGAAGGTGAAATAAGGTGAAAATATCCAGAGGATAAACATGTAGGAGCCCGATGACACAGATGAGATGGCCTTAGGGAACGCAAGGCCTTTAAGTACTAACATGAAACAGAAACACAATCCACTTTTCACCTTTCCTTAAGGAATGGACATAACTGATAGTCATGGAGGCAACAAGACTTCCTAATGAGCCAGCTGATCCAAAATTATATCAGCAATGACTGCATTCGGGTACCTGAGATAAATAACAGCTAATAGTGCTACGTCACACAAAGCTCCGAGCATATGGAAATGAAAACATATCCCAGAACTAAACTCAGTGAAAAGCTAATGCTCTTTAAGTCCATAGCAGTATTTCCTCTGGCCATTTCAAATAATCACTAATTCCTAAGATCTGAGGCAGGTAAAGCTTGAAAGGGCACCCAACAGCACCCTTCTGCAGTGGAATCCATGAGCTGCTAAGGAAGCAAACGAACACTGTAAACCCTCTCTTTAAAATCACGCCTTTTTTTTTTTTTTGCTAATTTTAATCTCATCACTCAGCTGTTTTCTCTGGGAAAAGATTAAAACATCTCCAAGTTATTTCCTTATCTTGAAGGGGCTAATCAAACAATTTCTTTTGGGCCAGTTCAAGGGCTGCTTCAACAGAGCTGGGTGGCAGAGCATGAAACTAAATTTGCCCATTGCTTCTTTCACCACCTCCTCAAGTCACCTTAGCAGCTTCCAGCCCCACGTTAGCTCCTTTTACATCATCTCCCCCTGCTTCTCACCTGTTTGGACAGTTAGCATTTTCTCCTATGTTATATGCACATGTGTAGTTCCTACACACAGCATATATTAAGTCACAAGGATAAAAGCAAACAAGTATTTATTAGATACAGGGTCTGAATGTCACACTATTTTTTAACATTGCAAGAAGCATAGTGGCTTTGCTCACTTAATCTGGGCTCTGCTAATTGGTCCCTAGTACAAGGAAAAGTCTTTGGGAGTCCTTCTGGGCATGTCTCACATCATTCCCTATCAGCTGTTGACATACAAATACCCCAGTAATGAAAATATTTTCATTCTTTCATAACAGCATTCCCTGTCCTGTTTAATCTTATTTTCTCTCTTTCTGAAAACAAGCTTCTGTGTGGGATTTCTGAACTAACGGACCTGGTGCCATATATCAAGAATGTCCAGAGCTCCTGTCAAACTTATTAGGAGTCCTCAAAGTGAGTAAAGGGGGAAAAAAAATCCAGTGGTTTATAGCAATAAATCAGGCTGTTCATTCCCAGTCTGTATCTTTGCAGAGAACTGTAAAGCAACCAGACTAGAAGCACGTGGTACCTCTGCTGCCTTAAAGTCTCCATCAGTAGTACTGAAGTGCCTGGTGTTGGACCTAGACACAAGCTAAGAGGAAAGGCAGGTTTGCAAGCTCCCAGAAACAATGCAAAGCAGAACATCATTTCAGCTAATTTTCACAAATGTATTCTTGTAATGAAAGAGAAGGCAGARGAACGAACAGCTGGAAATCCAGGGTGTCTTCCTGGACTCCGACTAGAACATCTTGCGAAACGTGGGCTCAGGCTTGCCAAGCGTGAGGGTGTTACTGATGTGCCAGTGTACAGAACGGTGTGGCAAAGCTACCARCAGCTCCTCCCACGCTCCCTGTCTCTAGCAGGGGACGGGCTCCTTCATGGCACACTGCTCTGCAGAGGCTGCACCAGCTACTTCTGGCCCAACAGCAAATCCTTCCTAGGACACGTCATATTTCCAGCCAACTGCATTTCTGTACTTAGAGCTCAGCTTTGGGCACGAGCTGWTACCTCTGGAGGCGAGATCACCTTGTGCCCTGTGCAAAACCCATCTAGCAGCATCAGTACTACCAGCTCACAGCAACCTCTCTGGAAATTAAATGATTTTAGAAGCTGATGCATTCAGGGCAGKGGGGCAGTGCATGCAAATCCCTCTCTCCTGCTCAGCTCCTCCCTAAGTRCTGCTCTTTAATTATTTGACATACATCTTCAATAGCAGGGCACTTCAAATTCAAGGTCTGAAATAGGATGCCCAGAGCCACCCCCCTCCTCRCGCTGGGGACTGCTGCCTGTGCTCCCATCCTGCTGCCCAGGTTGCACCATTCCTTTCTGCACCCCATCACTCACACACTTCCATCCTGCAAACAGGTGCAAGGAGATTAAAAACTCACTCATTCAGCTGGGATTTTCATCTGTTTGCACTTTCCTCTTTGTCACTCCTATATGTCAACAATTCTTGAGCAGAAGGCAGTGGGAAGCTGCTCTTTCAGCTCATTCTACGTTGCTTGCTGTTTACAGCAAGGAGCAAGAGCTTCATTCTGCAGGACAGCTCTGCGAGCAGCTAAAAAGGCAGGASAAAACTGAAAATATAAAGTTCTATTGGACTTTGGTTGAATTTTTTTCCTGTTATTTACCTTTGTTATAAAACAAACACATGCTTTGATGTGTTTTATTATAAATTTTATTTGAAATGTATTGACAGACCTCTGAGAGGGTTATTTTTATGGCTTTTAAACAAAAATTAAKATATGTCATTTCTGAAATGCTCATTTTTTCATTTTAGTATTTCCAACATAATTGAAATACTGTACTATCACTGGCACTAAATATCAAACTGGCATTGTAGCACAAACAGGAGACCTCAACCTAAGTGAGACACTATTCCATGCTAAGTGACAATTAAAAGCACAGAGTGTAGCGACTAACATTCTTCCACTGTGCCTGACAGACAAGAGATATCAGGAAATTATGTTAAAAACTTCGCATTAGATTTGAAAAGCCTTATCTGCAGCTATCTCTTTTCCTTTAAATTCCAACTACCTCTTTTCCTTTAAAAGTTTTCTTGAGAAAATGGATTTTTTCTCCATTTCCTTCTGAACCAAAGCAGCCTTCATGCTCTCACCCCTCTTTCGMATTGCCAGACTATCCTCCAGGTAGATATTCTGGTTTTGGATCACCCAAGCACCCCCACTCTGCACTTGTTGCAGCAGCATCCACACGAGTGGACTATCAGCTATTTACAGAGAAGAGACTTGCAGGAGTTCCCCCAAGGATGACAGCCTCAAAGTTGGGACTAACCTGCATGAGATTAGGGTGGACTTCTCCCAGAGCAGCTCTTCCTGTCCCTAAAGCAGCCCCCGTGTGTGCTACGGACAGCCAGAGCATTCCCACAGGGATGCCAGGCAGCATAGCCATTTCCAAACACGTTTCTAAGGGCAGTTCTCAAGTCCTTCAGTGCCATAGTCAGATCCCCACGAGCCAATTACAAATTGGCGATTTATGAGACAAACTGATGGTTTCACTTATTCCCCGGCAGAGCGTGGGCTGCAGGAACGCAGCCAGCAGGCGCGGGTTGCTCAAGGGCAGCACCGGCACCGCGCGCAGATCCCAGCAGTTTCCTCATCTCTCCAGCCCCATCTCACTGGCGGGACAGAGCGGGTCTGGGAAAGCTCTGCTGGTGCCGAGGGAGGAGGGCATGGCAYGGACACAAGCCGTGGAGTGCAACGGTGAGCTGGAAAAGGAAGGATTAAGGGAGAAAGAACTGCAGAGACTGCTCTAAACTCTGCAAATCTGCTTTTTGGGAGGTTGAAGTGGTGGAAAGCAGCAGTTCATTTCAGATATGATACATTGCATTAAAATTCCCCRTGGAGCACAAAATGAAGGTTAGCAAAATACTCTTTTCACAACTGGTTTGCTCACGTACTTGGCATACAAGGAAGAGAAATTACACATTCTCTGCYGAGCATTTCTAGCACATTCACCCGGTTGCTGCTCACAGGAAGCGTTCATGGTTGAAACACAAAGGAAACAGCAGTACAGAAACCATCGGGATGGCCCTGTCCCAGACAAGCAACAAGAACAAGCAGCCATCAAGCCCAAATTGATCTTGCGAGACCACACTGCATCCACATAGTGCTCAAATAMGAATTTCCCTGGTATGAGGCAAAAAGGGCAGAAGGGGGCATCAGTGAAACGGTGAGAAGGGGAGAGGGTTGAAAAGAATAGCAGAAATCACATGGAGAGACAGGGAGAGGTGCCTAGTGAGCCACTTCTGTAAGAGCCTGAGCTTTTATGGCCTTTCCAAGAATGTATATATATTATATATAGATATATCTCTACTGTAAACAAAGAAAATGCATTAAGAAAACTCCAAGCCCCGAGATAGTTTCTGTTTCAAAATACGAAAAGGAGCTACACAGCCAGAACAATCCACTAGCGTTCAAGGAGGAAATAATATCCTGCTAAAGCTGAGAGGTTTTGCATAACTCTATCCAAACATCGTCAGTGTGGAGGGAAAAAGTGTGTTATTTTCCCCCTTCAATCTTATATGCCAAGAAAGAAGAAATGCATTCTATTGAAAAGGAAATGATTATTTCAAGATTTAGTCCTCCAAATGTAGGCCAAAAATTTGGAAAGTGTCAAATGCTGTTCCTAGCAGATACCAATTTATAAGCAGCTCTGGCTTTRTTAGACAGGAGAAAAGCAGAACTACATAACTAATGGTTTTCCAATTGCATGTGCATGTACTCAAAATGCCACTACTTTTACAAACAATCCAGTGGTGGTTTCAAGGGAGGCCTTGCAAGATCTCCAAAGCTTCTCTCAACACTGCTTCAAAATAAGAGGGATGAGAGGGGGGACATGAAGCTAAGCGAGTCACAGGCCAGTCCCCAGCAGGGCACAGAGCCCCTGGCCCAGCACAGCTCTCGGCCACCACAGGGATCTGAGTCCCCCTCACGGGGGGAGTCCCGTCGCCCTGGCTCCAGCCTGGAGCTGCAGGARCACAACGGGCTTTCTCAGAGCACAAGATTTTCATGAGTCGGGCACTTCTTCACAGCACGTAATCCTACTCATTTTAATAAGAGGTTTGYGTCACTTAGGCTTCCCTAAAGTCTGAAAATTTACTCTGACTTCAAAAGTCACATTTTCCCTTTAAAGGGAAGAGGAAAAAAGGACGCCCACCCTTCAGATGTTTTTACTGATCCTTTGCTGACCACTTTGTGAACCCAGAAGCCTGATGTCAGTTACTCTGCAGAAAGGATAYAGGCTCCTCTGGCATAGCTGCAATTATTTTTAAACACTTCCCCCTCACAGACTATGTCTTGAGAGGTTAGCAGGGGAAGACAGACCCTGTGCATCTATATTGAGCACAGAACAACTTACAAAAATATAGTTCAGGAAAAAATAAGGAAAGTGTCACGGGAAAACACAGGTTACATGTATTTCTAATTGAAGTATTTTGACAGTGTCATGAAAGACCATCAGCAACCTATTTCCAGATAGGAAACTGCAGCACAGACATTTCAATGCATATGCATCCACACATGTGCCCCCATCAAATTAATGGCAGATTGATACACCTTGATCAATAATTATGTCCTTACTGAAACAGTGAAAAAACAACATAGCTGCTTGAAATATCTACTCAAACCCTGGCAACCTGAAGTTGAAGTCTCTTGTCTCTATATTAGCTTCCCTTTGCTTATTGTCTCTACATAAGCTTCCCTTCTGCTCCAGGCAGAGCAGCTAAAGCACCAAGCAAAATAACAAGGACAAAGCAAACACTTTCCTCCCCTAAACACATCTCACAGCTCCACAAGGACTGGGGGGACCAGAGTCACCACACSCATTTGGGACAAACCACAGAGCACCAGTTCATAGCTTGTATTCTAACCCATCTATAACATTCAAGGCAGCTTATAAAAGCACAACAACAGAAGGTCAGTAGGATTTTACTTRAATTGATGAACATTGATTTTAGAGCTGCCCCCCTCCCACCCCCCAGTTTTGGGTCCTCTCAGAGAGGGGTAAGGACAGGCCTATGGTGGTTAGAAAGAGAAGGCCCTGAACCCAAGCAAAAATTATGATCAGTGATGAAAATAACAGAAGCAACAAAAGCACAATGCTTTCTTTTCATTCACTTTCAAAACAACCATAAGAAAACAAAGAACCAAAGACGCATTTGCAGCCAGCTGTATTCTCAATGTCAGGTTGCAGATACTTTTCTTCTGTTTGTTTCTAACAAAGCTACTCTCTCCTGCAGTTCTCCTCAGGGCAGTCAGGGACAAAACATTGAAACTGTAATAGTTTTTCATGTCCAAATTGCCAATTCACATTCCTGGCCTCGGTACCACATACCTGTGCTCTATACCCTCTTCTCCAACTGGACATTCTTACACCTCTCAGTCTTACTAAAGAACACTCATTTGAATGAGCTATTTTTTAATTTGTTTTTAGCAATTTCTAGTATTTCTCAGAAATCCTGCAGTCACAGAAGGCTGCAGCTTGAATGCTGCAAGTCCTCAGCTATTTCACTTAAAAGGTAAAAGTTTTYAGCCCTTTGTGGTTAGGGATAAAACTTAAAAGTATCGAACAAGAGCAGAGTAAAAATGCTGGATTGAAGCAGAATTCAGATTAATGTCATGATTCTGGGGGACATGTTCTGTTTTCTTAAACTGTGGCCAACTGCAAAGTAGAAATATAGATAATGTAGGATTATGACAAAAAACACTCTACAGCTAGGAGGGAGACAAGACTGAGTTCATGACAGCTGTTCTGGAAAGCAGAGTACCATTTAGGAATATTAATGGTCTTCTTGAACTACTAAATTTCTCTTTTAGATTTTGAAGAAATCAATTTGTCCTAGAATTAACTCCATTACTTRTCAAGTAACAGCGATATTAAATTAGAAGATTCTGTGCAAGTTCAACCTCAACAATGACTAACTACCAATTCCAGATTTCGATGAATTCACCTGAAAATTGTTTCAGATCAACAAAACTGAACTCTCCATCCTACCTGACATGGTCTCAGGGTCATAGAGGCTKCCAGTCGAGCAGATTTCACGTCTTGCAGAACATGTCACATCCTTCCTCAAGGCCATCCATGACTGCTGTGTTTTCTGAGAAGTTTCTCAGCCATGATGAGGATTTCTGCATAGGAAACAACAGACACTTCTTTCAAAAAACATAAAATTTAGGTCTTTAACTAATTTTCCTTCAGATGCTTAGTAATCCAGTTTACATACTTGCACACATACTCAGCATTGTTTTTTTTTCTCCTTATTTGCACTGATTTGGTTGGTACCACTTCTTACAAGGCAGTTATCTAAAAAGTACTCCTCACTGAACTGTACGCTATTTACCAGACATATTACAAAATTGTTTGGTATCAATTTTATATTTTTAACAATAGGCTATCCAAGAGCAACTTTGAGTACTAACTCTAATTAATAAGCTTGTAAATTTGCCATGAGCTTTGACATAAAAATTATGTCCATTGTGCAGGTCCTCAAATGGACACAGTGTTTTTATATAACTCTAAAGTATGGATTATTTAATGAATGTGTATGTAATGATATCAACAGTACCCAAATCAAGAATAAGACAGTTCAACATGCAGGAGATGAAACCATCAGAAGTATTAGCAGGATTTACAGGACTTGCATGCATTTTAGCCATCTAACAGAGTTAGATATCAGAGCAGACTTCAGAATATCAGCATTTATTCTGCATTACGCCAGCACGTCTGGCTGCAGG
Source organism: Nothoprocta perdicaria (assembly GCF_003342845.1). Classification (NCBI taxonomy): domain Eukaryota; kingdom Metazoa; phylum Chordata; class Aves; order Tinamiformes; family Tinamidae; genus Nothoprocta; species Nothoprocta perdicaria. The sequence goes on from NW_020455477.1 coordinate 416,012, forward strand.
CACCTGGAGTCCTGCAGTGCAGAAATTAGGGGCTGGGAGCTGGAGAGCTGCTGCTGYGGTGCTGGGGCCAGGGAAAGGCTCTGCTCAAGGCTCAGCTTGGGCCAGTGCTGCTCCGTCACTGCTACTCACACGTGCAATGAGTGTCACTCCTCGTCTCTTTAGGATTAAAATRAATCAACTCCATTTACAGGTAGATCGAAGCAGTAAAATTATCTATGATACCTCATGAGACAAATACCTAACAAATTCCAGTTACCCTTTCTCTACATACTGCAAAATAGGCTTTACAAAGGCTGACGTCATAAGGAATATAGGTCTCCAGTTTAAAAACAAGAGCCCTCATGTCCCAGCAAAGCCCACCTGCCCAGGCCTAGACCCATCATCGRAGCCTTGAAAGCAGCCATTACACTAACCTATCACTTAGGCAGTCTCAACTTCTCAACTCATTTTTTTTTTTTCCCCGAATCCACTGTGAGAAGATGGCTGGTGGTCTTGCCCACCAAATGGTCATTTTAGCTCAAGAATTAGATAAGGAGCAACTAGAAAAGGAAGCTTCTCCCTCCCTCCAGGTCTGCCAGACCGAGGCCGAAGTCCCTCAGTGCTCAGAGGCTGTGGGAAGGGCTGCGARCAGCTCTGGGCTCCCGCCTGGCTGGGAACAACAGGGAGGGCAGGATGAGGCGAACGCTAAGCRGCCTCCTTGACTCGGCCCAGGCAGGTGGGAGGCCCTGGACCATCTTTACTCACAGTGATACCCCTGACTGCCCCTTCCTCTCCTTCATGCTGCCCCATCTCCAGCTGTGACTGTGTCCGATACTGTTCCTGACCACGGCTCACGTCGTGTCTGAGCTGGTACCGCAGCCCATGTGGYACAAGGCCCAGGCACAGAGTATTTTGCTAGGCCCATACAGACAAGATGTATAGGAACATTTTTTTCAGACCTTGTCCTAACAGATTCTTCCAAATGCCACGCACTGATGCTCAGACTGCAACTGCATGGCAGCTCCTCCTCAGTTTCCACATCCCRCTCCTGGTGTGTGTACATGGAGAGCGGGTATACACAAACAGCACTGGCACAGGCCCGATATACCAGCAATCGGCATCTGGCATGTTTGAAACGCCAGGTAAAGGCCTGGTAAAGCAACATTTACAGAAATCTTGCTTTCATCAGTCCTAGGAATATTTCTAACAGGTCAATGAGCGTTATCTCAGTGAATTACATGGCAGATGATATCTTTGGATCTCTATGTATTCCTGGCTCTCCACCCAATTCACCCCAATCCYTCTGAGACTCCTCTARAACGCAGTGTCCAGAACAGGACATRTCATACTTGATAAAGCTTTCCAAAGCTGCTGGATTATAATGATCACTTCATGGATCTAAGCAATCATCACCCGTTCCTCCAGTGCAGCGTGTGCCTTGTCAAGAGCTCACCACAGTGTGACACAAGGCTGAAGGGACAGATCCCCCCTAGGRTCATAGATCCCCCCGGTCATCCCTGTCACTGTTCATGAGGCAGATTATTCCTGCCTACAGCAAGGCCCTCCTCATGGCCCCAACTGACCAGAGGCCTMATGTTTCCTCAGGTCTTATCCAAGAGAGGATTCTGAAACCAAATCCAGTCCAATAATGTACTTCAAGTCCCATTAGTTCAGTGGCATCTGCACATTTCATCCGTACTCTCTACTTTTATCCATGAGTATATTGATATTTGRGTATATAAAATAGCTCTGAATTCCCACCCAAAATAGCTTTCCAGTTTTGAACAGTGAATCACCAGTAACTACTTACTGAATACAGATTGCCACTATGCTTTTSAGACCAGGACACACTATGCCAAAAGACAGTTTCCAAAGCTACTGGAATATAAAGATTATTTAATGGATCTTCTTGATAATACCCTGTAGTAGTTTCAAAAAGGATCTCTTTTTTCCAGCCTGCTTATGAAATCCCCATGGCAGCATTGCAAAATCCACTTTCTTCTCCATCTACACAGCATACTAAGCTCTGTGGCAAAAACAAGGCTGGCTGGGCAACCAAGCCCTCTCATCCTCTTCCCAGTCTTTAGTTAGATTCAGATTTTTGGAGAGTTTATACTTCCTGTACCCTGCTCTGTTTTTAATGCTGAAGTTGATGGGACATCCTGGAAACCAAGGGGACACTGTTGCCACTGCTTACGTGAAAGGAAAAAAATAAGTCTCAACATGGGAAAAACAGTATTTTAGATGCAGAATGTAAGGTGTGAGTACTTATACCAAGTTTACTCTTCAACAATTTGGCCACAGAAGCCATCTGCCATTTTTAAATACCCATCAAAATACAGTTTAAAATATGACATTAATAATCGCCTTTGACACATCATACTTCTGTCCTGAGTTATTTCAAAAGCACATTTTCTTTGTGATACTGCAAGAATTGGCCAGTCTGAAGGAAGTTTAGCGCAATTCGTACAAACTGAAAGGGGATGGGGAAGCAAAAAGCACAAAACAACTCCACATTTCTGTACCGATAAGCAAACATTTCAAGCAAAATGTTACCATGGTTGTATTTCATCTAGAAGATGCTTCATTCTGCCTTGAAGACAGGCACTTCTTTTTGTCTCCTGAAATATGTTTCTAATTTGAGTTTAAAAAAATATTTCCATTGTGCCATATATGCGGTAACTCAAAACCAAAATGAAAGGATTAAAATCAGGGCTGCACAGAATGGTTTAAATTAAATTCAGGTAGTGGGGAAGACTGCCGTATCTGGCAAGCTCCCACTTACTGAGCTCTCTGGCCAAGAGGCAAGATGAAGCATAACAATCCTTACCTGCCAAGTCTAGAGCCATTCTGAAGCTTTTATTCATCTCTTAAAATAAAATGTTAATGTTCTTGGAAGCTTGCCTTCCCACACAGTACATCTCACCTGCCTTTTCTTTATCCTCACACAAATGTATTACCATATGCTTTGGTAGTGATCCAAAGTATTTTAATTTCCCCCCCCCCCCCCAAATCCATGGTATTTAAACTTATCGCCCATTACACTTCAGTGGAAGACATGACCGAGTCTAACAGGTATTTGGAAAATCTGAACTAACAGGTTACAATGCACTGCAAATAATATCCTATATAACAWGCTAAGATCTGGCCTGTGGTGGCCAGTTGTCACCTTTCACACCTGTAAAACTGTCATCCCCATGTAGTCTTCCTATTTAAATCTCCATTCCCACTACATGGTTCAATATATGATATTGCAGGCTGATTTACTTATGATTCATATTATCACTATTGACAATTTAAATCATGTTGGCCCTAAAACCTCCCCAAATACAYATCATATCCCTGAATGAATTGCCTTTGGCTAAGAAGGAAAGAAAGGTAACTGGAGTTATGATTCAAGGATACTAAACTGTTTTTCAGAAAAGGCATTGGTGTCGAAGTATTAAGGTTCTCATGCTTCTTTGGAGATTCCTCAAGCAGTAATATTATATTGTTTTTACAACCATTTGGGAAGAAATAAAATAACACGTAGATCCCTCTGGAGATTTCTTCCAGTCTTGCATAAGGTTTAAAGATTTTCAAATGGTACTAGTAACAAAACTATACAGTAACACTCTGGCCTAATGAGGTCACAGTTAATCTTTATAGACTATCTACCCACAGGGAGTTATTTATTTTAAGATAGGGACTTCCCAAACTTTCCCCTCGCCCCACATATACTACCAGCAACAACGGTAAATACCTGCACTGGCAGCATCAGCTCCCATTTCTTGCCAGGCTGTAAGCCGCTTGGAAGGGATTTGTGTCCCCCTCGCTAGTACGTTCAACACAGTTTCCAAGCAGCAGCATTCAATAGCATTCTAAAATCCCAATTTGCTTTATAATCTGAAGAATTTAGGACAACCACATATAGAAAGTCAGATATAGCTGTTTTGAGAAGGTGCTGCCAATGTTTTTCTTGACTTCTTTTCTCTCCATTAGACTTTTCTCAGTCTCTGAGCACAGAGTATTTTGTAGAATACATTGTTCATGAGATTTTGATAACTTCGTTCACGACAACAATCTTCACATCTTACTAGTTGTGACTATGGTATTGTAACAGGTCAAAAACCAAAGAAATTTCAATATGGAAAAATAGCAAGCGATCATGGTTGAAGAAGTGCTGTGAGTTCTGGACATTTTGGGCTGTACTGACAGGAGGTAATGAGACTATTGCTAGTACTAAGCTTTCTGCAAAACACTATTCAACAAAAAGTTCAACTTTGTTCTTTATAATTTGTCACACAGCAATTAAGGAGTGACATACTAGTAATAAAGGCTGCTTTGGTTAACCGTGAGATCTTTCTTGGGCAGCTTTTCATGAAATGGGATAATTCTTAGAAACTAACGGCCACCACTTGCCAGTGAAAGGGAAACCAGGCAAGGAGGCTTCTGGGCAGAGAGCTGCTGCCCAGCTTGGTGTTCTGCAAGCTGCTCACCAAAGTAGGCTGAGCTCCATATGCCAGGTCTTGCAAAGAGGTATCTGCCTTAGTTAGCCTAGCAGTAAATACTAAACAGGGCCAGGATGACCAGGGCTGAGAGACAAGGGGAAAAAACTGCTGTCAAGGTAAGATCTGGGGTTGAGTCTGGGGTTGGAGGAGGTAAGTTTTTGGTTTTACTTAAATTCATGTCCCAAGTGACTTATTTTGTGATGATTTCAACTGCCACATCACTGACCCCTGAGTTCAGACTGTGCTTCCAATACTGGCGTGTGCAGAAAGCTTCCTTCTTAAATTACAGAGAGTTCAAATAAGTGTAATCCTAAATGGGATCTCTGCTTCAGAACAGAATCAGAGTCACTCGTGCCATTATCAGATCATCTTCTCAGACAACCTGAGGTCAGGCCAACCTAGGCAATTATTTATAGTCATTTGTGTGGAACTCATGGTATTTGAATGCTTCACAGAGACACATCAGGCTGCATTAGAGCTCCAGAGATGGTTTCTGTTCCCTCTCATTAACAGCAGAAAGATTAGAAACAAAATCCTTCAAATTGAGATGGTGGCGTTTGGCTTTTTAAGGAAAACAGATGTGCTCCAACCCACACTGAAGAAGAAACTCAGACCAATGCCTGAGCTCCTGTGGCACAGTTCTTACACAGCTTTACAGATTTCAATGACAACAATTCTGCACCATCCCAGAAAAAGTTACAGAATTAATCTTTATAAATACATGCTGTGACTCAAAACATGGTCATCTAGGTGGGGAGAGCACAGAAAGACAGTAGTTTTGAGCTTGTCCACATCCAATTTTTCTGAAAGCCTTAAAAAGGACACAACTTCAGACCTGTCTGGTTGCACAGGCACAGTGCTGTTGGTATTCCACCAAAAAAAGGAAGGGCTCCTGAAGATACCGTCATCTAACCCATCCGGATGGATAGATCCAGCAGGATATCTAATTGCAAGGCCTGCTGAAGAGTACGGACTCTTTGCTACTGTTCTTACCTCCAAGTAATTTTTCTGTTTCATTTTCCCAGGCCTCACATGATTTTGTTAGGAAATCCACAAAAATAAGATTAAGATCACAGTTCTTTTGGAAGGATATTGCACTCCTGTCCCAATTACCAAAACAATATTAATTATTCTAACACAAAGACCAAAGAGAACAGGCAAGTGGTAGCATTTAATTATGAAAATTCTCTAAGAGCACAAGGAGCTGATTTGCCCCCCCGACCCAGCTTGCCCCCTTGTTTTGAGTTGTTGTAGAAAATACATCCCATATTTACAACATCTACTTATATGCATCAAAATAATATAAAGGAGAGTAATTGTACCAAGCAGGCATCTTTCTTCTCCCCGCTATCCAATTGTTGGCAGTCAAGCTTCATTGCCAAACAGATGTCATTCTTTGTTTCAATTCTGCCTTTTATCACCTAGCTCCCTAAAAATAAATCCCTTTATTCATGTGTCTGTTCATTTTTTGAAGATAGTGTTCTTAATTATTACACTGGTCCTGAGAAAAAATAATAATAATAATCAGCATGATCTCTACTCTCTCCCTCACAGAACTTGGAGATGGATCTAGTTTTAACTTCTGTTTATATAGCTAAAGCCTCTGGCCATGTAGTGCTACTTCATTATTTTCATTTTGTAATCTCCCTTTTTAAAAAAATCATTGCCTACTTGAATATTGTTTCACTTAAGCATTTACCAGTAGGACAAAAGCAAAATGTTGTGAAATAGGAGAGTACTCATAGCTAAGACACTTGCCCCGTGTGACGGGTTCACACTACTAGGCCCATTCCCCACCTAAATTAAACCATTAAGATACAGAGAAAGGAGGAGCAACAGGAAATGTGAGCGAGCTGAAGTGGTGCTGCACCACCTTCGGGGTGTGCTCACTTCCCCAAGGCTCCGTGTGTGCTGCCACAGCCACTCTTCTTGTTCAATAACCAAGATCCTCGAGATACTGCTGCCTTGAAGCGGCCCCAGAGCACCGCAGCACTCACAGCTAACGTGCTGCTCAACTTCTCCTCCCACAGCCTTAAGGCAGGCATTCAGTAGGTGTTAGATCTAAATGCACAAAGCTGAAATTTCCCTATGGTTGGGTGTAGAAAGGGATCTATTCGCACCAAATTAATCAGTATACTCAACTCTTTTGCAAAAGCTTGATAAGAGACTTGGAGAAGTCCTGTACAATTAGAGAAATACTGTACAATTTACTACACCAGAGTGGTCAGTGGATGAGTTGTACAGTAACCATCCTAGGGGACATCAAGAGCTCTTTTCACTTGTGACAACAAATGCACTTCCACTTTCCTTCATCACTGAGTGACAACAGCACTTCTCAGCGGACAGCAGTGCCTTGAGAGTACAACGTCTCCTACATTGTGCAATCAGCACATAAGAGATAAGAGATTTGGACAGCAGAAAAGAGACATGGGTCTTCCAAACACACCATCAGGACCATCTCACAGAGCATGAGGACTGTCAGCCCCAAGAGCCTCCATCAATAACAAGATGGTGAAGAAACATCGTGACCTGCAAACAGATCCTCTGACCACTGAGTACGACTGGTCTGCAGTTCACCTCTCCACAAGCCCAACACGCCAGCAAGAGGCCCCAAATGTTACAATTCTCTGGACCACGAAAAAGGAAACCAGGATGACAACCAGAGAACTACCTTTTGGAACTACTTATACTCCAACATTAAACTCTGCTTCAGCCTTCAGATGTCTCAGGAGTGGTCTTGATTCTTTTTGAGGGCTAATCCCAAAATAATTGCCACAGACTCCCTATTCTTCTTCCAAGTTATGAAACTGAACATCAAACTGACTAGAGTAGGAACCTCCAATCACTAAATTCAGTACAATTCAGCAGTTGATTTCTTAAGCAATGAGATACTTGCTTGATATATTTTCACCACCCTAACAAACAGAGCAAGTCAATATGTCCGCTGTGAGATAGAAAATTGACTCCTCCACACAAGACACAGGTTTTGAAGCCAACTGATGAGGTCAAAGCCACATGGCAGTGACCCAATTATAAATAAAAAAATAAATATGCATCAGAGAACAGTGTTCCCAGGACTGGAGCCTGGGAAAATTGAAGATCTGTGAGGGCGCTGAAGGTAAGGGATAATTAGAAAACCATGACAGTTCAAGGCAACACGAGGCAGAATATGTCACACTGGCTTGGCCAAACAGTTGTGAGAAACTGGAGGGGAGACTCAAGCTGCTGCCCCTTCCCAGCTGCATGCAGAAGGTGCAAGGCTGGAGGGCTCTGAGCATGACTGGATCTGGCCTCTGCTCCTGCTTGCAGGGGTCAGTCCCCAGTACTCCAAGTTAAGGCACAAAGCAGCAGTAACAGACCCTCTATGGCCAAGTTTGAAGCCCTAGAGTGGGTGCCTTTAAAACCAGCTGTCTGCTATTAGGATTTCATTACTGCATACAGCTCATGTATTTGGCAGGAACATGCAACMATTATCCCAAATTCTTGGGGGAGCGACGCAGTGCATGACATCATGCAGCAAGGCTGCTGGGATTAGAACCTTTCGTTTGGGCCCTACTGTACTTGCTGGGCTAACAAACTCAAAATGAAAAATGAAAGCACAACAGAGCATCATATTCATATTGAATTGCATCATATGTTAACTTTCAATWCTATAACTACTCATTCTCAAAACCGGATCTGGCACAAAATACACTAGAAGAAACTTGACAGATTGAATCAAGTACTCATCTGACTGACAGGCATTGATCTAAAAACATTTTATACTGAGCAATCGCAGGTTAGAAAATAGCAACAGCTCAAGAGCCCTTGTCTGATTTGTGGTGCACTCTCAAAACCCACATGCTACTGAAGACTAGACAAAATGTAAAAGCTCTAAATACAGGTGACATTTTGCAACCTCCTGGAAACAGCTTGCTGAAAAGTGACCTCCTCAGTGAGCCTGGTAACATCAGAGCCAGTAGTTTACAAATATTAGTTTCCCCCTCAGAAGTCCTCTTTGAGGAATTTGTCCTAACCTCACAAACAAGTAATTTAAACGAAGAGGTTAACAGTCTGGTTTTCAAGAAGGCTTATCTCACAAATATAAAGAGGTACAGGGTACAGTGGGATATACCTTCGAATGCTATCATTGTCTTACAAAAGATACATKTAAGCCATTTTTCCAGGAAAGAAAAGAAAGGAATTCCAACAAACCCAAGTTGCTTGGGATATGATCGAGTTACTACTCCTGTCAGCATCAAGATCGAGCAGCACCCGTATTACCTGCAAGGAAAAGAGCTGGGCTTTTTTGCCTTCAGCCTCCCGCACCTAAGCGGTTTGTGTTGAAGGATGGATGTAATCCACACGCTTTACAAATTCATTTAAAAGTTGATATTTAACCCATGAAATACAAGGTAATACAGCCAGGACTCATCCACAGCACTGCAACGATTCCACTTTTACCYTCACCTCTCCTCCCTACTGTTGTAGGAAGGTACTTGAACAGAAAAGGGCACCATTGCTCTGTACTCATTTAAGAGCAAATTACCAGGTATTTTTGAACTTTCTATTCTTTAATGAGAAGACTCTAACATATACTGTAATCTAATAATCATAGGCCTGGTCTCCCAATCAGTTTTAAAGACCCTCCCTCCCTCTCTCCCCTCTCCCTTTTAAAGTTTAATTGATTAAAACCAACTCCTCATGACCCCTTTTTATTTCCTATATAGTCTAGCTGTAATTACTACAGCTAGAAAAGGTCAGTGTATTTTTTCTGCATTACAACTCGSTAACATTATTACTATACAGTATGCATTTTGAAAGATCTGATGCTATTCCGTTATAAACCTTAGCTTTTTTTTTAACCTTTTATATCTTTTTTCTTCAACGCTTTATTTTTCTTATTCATTACAGGGAAATATTTTCAACAGCAGAAGTAGCTGAAGCTTGTCTGTTACAAAATGTCCTGGCTTCAGTCATTTCTATAGCAATAAGTCAACACTCATCCCCAAGAGACTAACACAAATCTCATCGTTGAATCCTGACACAATCCTGCTTTCTTGTTTTAAGCAAGGTTAGAAGCTTTCAAAGGAAAATTGTCACTAAAAATTTATTCCATGCAGTATTGTCCCTGAAATGGTAGCAAGAAAAAAACTGAAAGCATACTCACTTTTTCTTTATCAGTTCAGGAGAAGGTGAAGCTGTTTTATAGACATTCAGGCCTGTATGTTGGTTTTTGAATAATTCTCCCACTAGTTTGCAGTAAAAGCAAAAAATTGACCATTTCCATACAGATTGAGTGCACACCTTGTTTCAAGTTTTATGTACTCTGCCAACAGATGAGGCATGTTATCTCCACCATCATCGAGGGATAAAAAACAAGACCCAGCTAGGTAACATACTGTGGGTAAAGCAGCAAATTAGGTGAGGGTGTGCTGACTCCAACCACAGAACCCAAAATTCAGCTTATGGTGAAGAATTACTATGAGAGAGGCTTCAGAACACGCAGTGCTTTGGTATTTGCTATATTATCCCAGAACCACAAGATCTGGTTGGGTGAGCTTCTATACCTCTTTAATTTTCCCCAATAAACTCCTGTGGTACTTTCCACTCTTCTTGCTTTTGTTTTCTTTCCTTAAAGCACGTGCATTCGCCAGCTCCAAGGCAAGTATAAGTGAGTTCTATGTCAGTGCTTGTCTCCRGAGTTATCTTGCGATACTCGTCTCAAAACATTCTTATCTTAAAGCTAAGGAGATGGCTGATTGCCTATGATAATAACCTCACACAAATGCAGACAGAAGTGGCAGTTCCAGTCAGTAACTTGGTTCACCTCTCCTGTATCTCTTTCAATAGAGCTTTCTTGTGATTAGTAGATTACACCTTTAAAAAACACATGTGTAGGTATGCATGGAATGCATTCTCCACTTGTAGAAACACCAGTCAGCTGAGCTGCCTTTAAATATCTATAACATTCAAAACAGGAAGCTCTGATTTTTATAAACTTTTCAAAGAAAACAGGCTTCAGAGCATTCACCTTATCGTCGCCATCAGCCTCAGCTAGAGGCCTACAGCCTGCAATATTCGGGTGTTAATTATTTCCATTAACATAGCCTTAATTGCACCATAAATCAAACACTCTTCAGGTGAAGAGATAATACTGGATCTTTTTTGCCCCGCACAAAGCTGGGATCAGCACGGGGGAGTGCAAGGGGCAGCCTGCTCCAGCACAAGGACCTGTCCTGCACTCCCAGCACTGTCCTTCATCTGCCACGAGCTGCCCGCGACTCCCCTCTCGCCCACACTGTTATTAAACCCTTGCTTCCCAGCATAGAGGTTACATAGTCAGTGCAGGTATAAGTAGTTCTACTGGCACTCCAGTTTTGCACCTAAGAGCCCTACTACAGTGTGTAGAAATCTAGACAGTGACTCCTAGAACTAGGAAAAGCTCGTGCAACACTCTGCACACCTATGGTGCCACTTAGCTCTTCTTTAGGAGTGGCTTGCACCATTTTAGAAGCAGACCCTTCATTATAGACTTGCTGACTGCATCAGCAAGTAAATAAACCATCCTCAGCACTGCTTAGTATAGGATTCTTTTCAGAATAAATTTCACATTTAGTTTAAACTAATATACAGGATATGTGATATAGATGTCAGTCTGACTTCATCTTATATGTACAACAGAACCTAAACTAGCTGCTTTGACTTGCAGTGCCAATGCACCCTTGAAGGGGAATGGAAAGTTTATATCTGGGCTTATTTACTTTTTATATATACATCATATATGTGTATATATACATACATGGGGCTTAATTACTTTTTTTATATATAAGATACACACACACATATGGATATTTCATTCAACCAAGTAGGCTATTRGCAGCAATCTTCATAAAAATCTAAGCCTAATGTTGAAATCAAGTTTGCCATTTAGCACTGCAAGATCAGTCTGCAGTGCAGGAACACCTACTCCCCCTCCCTYAACACTAAGCACCCCAAACTGCATCCTTGGTGCAGTGCCACAGGAACAGAAAGCCTCCTCATGTGGGGAATTCTAGCACAGAACAAGATAATGCTGTTTGTAGCCATCTGAAATGAGCTCTTCCCCTTTGACATTGTCCATACAGATATTTCGGGATACCCCTACGGTCTCCAGAATTGTTATGCCCTATGTGTGTTAGGCAGCATGCAACCAACCTGTCAACTTTAGAATTGCTCTTCCATTCTAGGGATATAAAAATGAAGCTCACCTAGGTAACTATAATACCATCCCCTGGAGAAGACCAGTCTTCTTGTGTAATGCCCATCCATTCCAACATGGATTCAAAGGAAGGGCCAGTCTTACGAAGGTGCCAACAGAGCATTCCCCTAGCTGAGAAGCACAGCACAACTSCACTCGTTTGGCCTGCATAGCGTTAGGGCCCTGCAGAGCAAGCGACTGGCTGGCACAGGCCCAGAACTGCAATTATGCAGCCGCACGTCTTGCGTTTCTGAGTCAGCTCAGCTACTTCTGAATAGCTCTGATTGGCACTGACACAAATTGGTGTAGATAAACCTACATTGAGAGGAATGCAGATACACCCATGTCTCAGAAGATCTGATTACAATTTATTTCAATGCTGTGACATCTTGGGTAAGTCAGTTCCATTGCTTTAGCTCAGTCTTCCATTCAAAAATGGAAACAAGTCTTCACTTTGTCCCACTCTCCAACCGTTCAGTTATTTGAAAGAGCCAAGATGCCCCCTTATGAAGGACTGTATCACGCATCCATGATATCAGCTTCCATGGTGGAGGCAATTTGGAATCTCCATGTGCTAAAYGCAAAAAAAACTTGCTAATGAGYATTCAAGTTGTTGAGCCTTCGCATACAGAAGCAAAAGCCGGTCTAATTTTACAGAACAGCTGGCAAAACAAACAAAYAAAAACACAAACATTTTAAGCTGAAGACAAACTGTGCTCTCTTAGCAGTAGAGGTACCTTCTACATGGCCATCTTGGGACTGGTCCCACCCAACTGTCCTGACTCAGAACAACAGAAGCTCCTGAGAACATAGTGAGAACAAGATTTTAGATGAATACCTTACTATCCTGGATGACATAAAGGCACTACCGGTGGTCTTGCTTGTGGCAGTCAACCCTTAAGTTTCCAGTGCCTGGACTTCTTGCTTAACCTGTCCAGCAGAAACCAATGAAAGCCTCTGACATGAGCTCCCTGTCCACACTTCCTTAACTTAGACAATTTCCCCAGCAGGTTTAAATAAAGCTTTCTTTGTAATAGTCTGGAATTAGCAGCTGCATCCACCAAAGTCCTCCCTATAGTTAAAGAAAGGTAGCAGAGAATTTCCAGAGCTGGCTACCACAAGCTTAGGCTTCTTTTACACACTAGAGTAGCTGCTTCCATAGTAAAACAGCAGATTCAATTCAATGCTAACTTGAATTTTGAAGACAGCTAGTGACATACATACCAGGTATGAAATAAAACATTTTGTGAGGTAGCCTCCCCATCCCTTGGCCTAGGACTGAGGAGAACCAAAAAGCTGCTGTGCCATTGCTATATTACAGAAGCAAATTCACACTGGTGTCTTGAAAAGTAATTCTCTGTATACCAGCACCGGTTCCTCTGGTCTTCCAGACTTTATTCAAGAACCATCCCTTCCCTGGTGAGCATCACCTGCCACATACACAGAGRGAATTCCTCTTTAGGAGGCTGTACTGCCTTGGCATCTTCCCATGGCCCCAAAGGTGTCCTCACCCTTGCAGGTTGGACACACTGGAAGGGCAGACCTGGAGAGCAAAGCAGTAGGTGCTGAGGACCCCATGTCCATCCTTTAATCACATGCAGCTCTGCCCCACACTAGCCCTAACCTAGTGCCCATCTGAACACCCAAAAGGCTTGAGTGGTTTAGTTGTGCTTGAGGCACACGTGGCTTCTCAGGCTGAGAGCTCCCAGATGGGTCTGGGACACCAACCAAGGCACAGCAAGAGAGGTTGGCAGGCTCGCTCCATGAGTGCACACACTCTGATCCACACTACTCTCTTACATAAATTGTAGCCCACCTCTTTCTAGAGGTAACCTTGGTCTCATGGAGAACCTACCTGGAGAAAGGTGCTACACAGCAGCTGTCAAGATGGGCAGAACCCAACTTACTATTGAACAACTTCCTGAAGGGAGACAACTCCCTTGCAATATACGTCCAGCATATGCTGAATGGCAGTTCTTGACAGACCAGTCAATGAGATGGATGCAGGATGGATTTCAAGACATGAAAGGAGCAGGTATTCCCTGCCACAAGTTCACTGACATCAAAGCATTTGTTTTCCTTTTTKATTATTATTTTCTAAGTGTCATAAATTATCTAAGAGTGGTTTAGTGCAAATAAAATATAAGTAGTTTCAAGGTTTCTGAAGTTTTTTATTTTCAAGTTGTCTTCCTAAAACAAGGTTCAAACTGTTTCCTCACAACAGTTACTATCTGGGATTACTGTACTATGAACCAATTGTTATTTATGTTACCTGTGGATACACTGATTTTGTTAGTGGAATTTAGCTTCCAGATTCATTTCATAATCTCTATGCCTATTACTTAGAAGAAAAAAGCACAAATCAAGATGACATTTAAAAAAAGGAGCCTAGACTGGTCTTGTAGGAACATCTAAATCCTTTCCCTTATTAAATAACTTATCTCAACAGCAGTGCACCAGCCATTTAGCAAAATTAAAGAGGGAGATAGCAAAGAGAGACAGCAGATGATAAAGTGCAGTAGTTTCTAGTCACGTAGATAATGAAGGGACTCAGCACATGGCCTTTTCAGTTGATCCCTGCCTCAGCTTATCCTTCATCTGCTTAAAGTCGAACAGATCAGTCATTACTAAAATGATTCTGAAATGAGCTACTCCAGTTTCAGGTGACTTTTTTGTATATCCCATAAAACTTGGGGAGCCTTCAGGAAGACAGGTGGTGTAGATTTTTGCCGTTTTAATTCAGTATGGGGTTTTATTTCCAAGCAGTGACTATAAGCTAATGCTTGCATTAGGTTGAATTTTTTTCCCTAATACACACACTCATTTGTGCCCCCTCTATCCTTTCCAAGGAACCATCACCCAGAACGGATGTCCTTCTGCTCTACAAGAGAAATCAATCTTTTTCACAAGGGTTTATTGTTCTGAAAGCTACTGCATACTCAGAGCATATTGAAGACAAGGTTTTTGCTCTTTACTACAAATCTTCTCTTGTCACACTTACAACATTTTACTTGTTCAATCTGACAAGTATTATACAAGCAAAAGTGTGGATGAAGCAGCGATTGCCTAACTGCGCTCAGCTTCTCAAATCTACTTCAGGTAATTGCTGTTTCATGTAGTCCTATGAACACTGCTCAGTCTTATACGATCACCTTCAGGTATTGCATTAAATAATGTGACCATTCTTGTGATGTGCCTCTTTGCCAAGGAAAGCYTTGGCACCATCTCACACTGGATGCTGCTATCGCAGCCCACAAGGTATCGCCTCCTCTGCTGATAAAGGAACAGACCTGTCACAAGAATCAAGGTTCTTGAACAGGATCAGGTCTTGGAACTCCGCCGTTGAAATCRAAGAGCTTTGAATCATTACTTCTTAAAACAAAAATGTGTTTTTTGACAAGAAGCTTAGAAATACTAGAAAACATGTATAGTTAAGAACAGTAGAAATCTTAAAAACCTTGATTCCGTTTTTCTAAGTACCAATGAATTAACATGTCTGTGGCTGTGTAGATGGCAAAAATATTTGTAGGCATTAGCTTTCTAGCTGAGCTAACTCAAGTGCAGCTTTACCTTTCATCAACCAGACCATCTCTATTTTTCTTTGCACCAAGATGAAATGGATACCTTGAACATCAAAACAACACAGCCTTACATTCTGCTTACATGCCTCTGACAATACTTCTTCCCACCTGTAGGTCACCAGATCAGAGGTCAACAGGTCAACCCTGTCTTTTTTTAATTCAAATTTAAGTCTAGGAATCCACACTGCTTAAAGGTTTAGATGAGCTCTGTCAAGTCAAAGTTGCTCACCACAGGTGCATGCCTCTATTGTAACTAACTGCTATAAAGACCACTTACCTTTTTCTTCAAGTGACAACCTTTTGAAGTTGCCCTGCACACTTTTCTGCTACCTTCCTGCAACTATATACTGTGGATTAAAGGGTGACAACAGCACTCCTACAAACGATCTGCATCAACTGGTCTGGGAGATGGGAAGAAAGCAGCAAAGTTTAGTCAATAATCATTGCCTAAAGTACCGAGCAAGAAAGGTGAGATGTCAGGAATCCTCTGTTGTAAGGCAAGAAGAAAACCAAGTATGGAGGAGATTACTCATTGATTACCAGAAATATGTGTGCTTTCAAGTTCTCTTGCCCTCAATTTTTACATATTCACAGCTAAGCAAAATTCTTGCAAATCAGTTGAGGAAAAGGAAAAGAGTTGCCTCAATGATGGTTGGAAAGGTCCCAACACAGTCCTCCTGCCGTAGGGAGAGGCTGAACAGTTTTGACTCAGCCCAGTGCAAGAGGCGCTGCCCCAGAAGGAGCCCTGGGGAAGGGCTGCGACACGGAGCGAAGCCTCCTTCACCTGCAGGGCTGGGGTCCCAGCAGCCTCACACCGCAGGTCACCCACTGCATAGAGCTGCAACAGGGCAACCAGCTTTGCTACAAAGACATCAAACTGAGATTACCCAAAAGCTGTTACAAATTCATATTTTAGACAGAGTACTTGGCTTTCTATTCACTCTCCAATTAAGTTGTCAGAAGGTACAATAAATACACTTTACATCACAAAGAGCTGAGAGCAGTGTTTATACTTCTGTTCAGCTGATTTAATCGTAGTCACCAACTAAAACACAACATCTCCAGATTTCCCAGTGACCTGCCTGGACGTGACAGACCTTTGGATGTATATTAACACCARCATCTCAGGCTGCCAGCAGCACTCCAGCCTGCCCTCCCCTCCACCTGRTACCCATGCCTTGGCACGCATCATTTGCAGTGAATGAAACTACCACATCACATTCCACACAACAGATAAAGTGATACCAAAATTGAGTTTTACCTTTTGACCTGCATTTCAAGCTTCGTAAAAGGTGGCAAAACCCAGCCTTTACTCTCTGTAAATCCCTAGGCCATCCCAACTGATTGTGATAATCAGTTGATTATCACAGCTGAAAGAATCCTTTAAAGTCATTATTTATGTAATAGCTGTACCTTAAACATGAACTGATGAGGAAGCTTTGCCACGTGTCTAGACATCCGTTAGTAAGCTCCTACCATAGCAGGCTCTAATTAGTTCCTCTCAGCAACTTCTGAAAGCACCTTGTGCAGCAAGCAGGACTCTGGCAGCTCCCATGCTCTCATCCAAGGCACATGCTTTACAGAATACAGTCATATTTATATCAGCTCGTGTTAGTCTAGTTGGAGATGGTATCAGCACACTCAAGCACTGCAAATAACTCCTAGTTCTATGCTAATGCAGGTGCAATTGTTACCTGGTCTAGACAGGGTCTACAGCATCCTCATTACACTGGTAGTTAATGTAGTTTAACTGCACCATTAGCACCAAAATTTCCATTGCATGTAACAAACTTTGTGTGCTTAATCCTTAGTCTTTGCACACAATCTAACAGACGAAATTTTTACTGAGAGATACACCTTTACAGTAGCTGCAGTACTCAAGTACCCCATGGTATTTCATATCCAGAGGGTCCCTTCAGACCAAGTGAGACATTTCTGGCAAGCTTTTTTTGACATTTGAACAAAAAGTAGACCTTGTCCACTGATCTGCAGACTTCCCAAGTGAACGTATTTAATCGGGTTATTGAGGTCTAGGTTAACTTAGTGCCACGTATCACAAGACTACTGGCAGAACTGCTAGAACAAGCAAGCTCTTTTTTTTGGGAGAAAACCAGCTTCAATGATTCTCCTTTTCTATAGCAATGCCATCAGAATTGACTTCTCAGGGGCCTGGAACATCTGCCCTATGAGCAAAGGCTGAGGGAGCTGGGCCTGTTGAGCCTGGAGAAGGGGAGGCTGAGGGGGGACCTGATCAGCGTGTCTAAATACCTCAGTGTAAAGCAGGAGCAACTTCTCTGTACTTACATTAAGGACTTGAGTATCTCTTGAACTTTTATATTGTATCAGATAGGAAGCGACAAACAATTGTTCTTTCGACTAGCCCATTTCAAAATGCGAGAAATTCTTAAAACCTTAGATTTAATCCATACTCCAATGCTTTTACAGCAGAAAGGTCATACTCCTTCCCAAGGATAAACCGCACTTGATCACCACAAGGCAAAGCCAGAACACCCAACAGCTCCCCATGTATGAAAAGTGTATAGTGAGATATCAGGAGTAAATAAAATAACAAATTTTCCTAACAGATGAGCACTGAAAATTCAAAGTGAATAAAATCCATTTCAAAATTAAAGTACATATTACAGAAAATATACCAAGAAACACTTAAATGCAGAGCTAGACTGCATTCCAGTTCCTCCTGCATCACAGAATTCCTCTTGCTCCATCTTGCAGTGACTCAGCCAAACACTGTCATACCTTGTAGGAAATGTGAAACCATTAATTGCTTTATCTGATATACTGGAATCCTGCTAATGACTTATCAATTATCACAAAATCTATCTGTCAGTTTCTTATTAATCAAATATGTTCTGGAGCAGATTATCCTTTGAATTGCTTAATGTAAGGAGACCAAACTAYTGAACGAGTATTTGCTCATCCAGAGAGCTGACAAGCACCACAGCACAAGACAGGAAAAAAAATCCAAGTGGACATTTTCTAGTCATATTTGCCATATCAAAACCACTTTTCACCTAATTCTGTTTCCTAAAATAAGTTTAGTCAAATTGATAAGYTAAAGCCTTACTAAAAATAACAGTATTGACTAAAATGGTTGAATAAAAACTAACTATAAAACCCTAAAGTTTTATATCTCTGCCACAAAGATGACAAGAACCGCAACAGGAACCCCAAGAAAAAGACAGAAAAACAAAATCCTTTCTGCATCAGACAATTTCCTTTTGAGCAAAGGCAACAGTCTCTGCTACAGCAGTGAAATCAGATCACCACCTCTTCCCAACTAGTCATTTAAGCCATCTTGTGAAGAGTGTCAATAACCAATCCAGGCTATATAAAGAAATACTCAAGATAAAAAATATATTTAGCATGGACCAAGCTAATTGTTTATACTGCTAGGATTAATATCTTATACTTGCTTTCATGATTAAAAAAATTGGCCATTTGTTAAAACAAATAGGAAAGAGCTGGCACAGCTGATGCCGTTTTATTTCTACATTCCAAAGAGCATTTATCCTAAATATCAAGCATTTGTGATATTTTGCATAAGCACAGCAGTACTTTTAACAATGCATATGGGGAAAGYTGGACATTTTACCTACAGAATTTATCTGTCCAATGAGTTGGAAAAGGCTTCYTAAATTCTCAAAAACAGTTGTAGAATTTAACTACTTCTCCCATACTGATAAAATCAGTTTTTCAAGTACCCCCTGACACTGTTCTATGCCTTGCTTTATAAAGATAACTTAATAACTACCATTCTGTGTCATTTAGATGGATAAACAAGCTAACACATACCTACCAATTTGATAACGGCTGGTACCTGCTCCTCTAGATGACTATGGGCCTTACAGTTATTTTCTCCGATTGGGCACTGTTTTACCAGGCAGTTACTTTGGGAGTTGAGTTCTGCAGTTCAAAACACAAGAATTTTCAGCAATTGGGCAAGTGATTAAACCTCCTTTGAGGAAGGGGAACCGAACAGGGATAGCCTGAGAGCTGCCTTGTCACATTAAAACTTGGATATATCCAGCATGTACTAGTCAATTAGAAAGCAAAGTGTATCCTGACAGGGAAAAGCCTCTGACCATTTTATCAGAGGACAGGCATTTAGGACTCCAACTCTATGCCTTAGCCCAGGGGCAACAAATCATTATTTATGGAGCCATTTGACCTCCTCCTCCATGTTGCCACCAGCACCATGATGGTTCTACTCTAGCAAGAGTGCAGACAGAATTAAAGCAAAGTTTACTAAGGCCTTATTAAACTCTTGGAAGTTAAAGTTCTAAAACATTAGAATTAGCTCAGTAAACTATTGCACCCATACCTAGATACCTTGTTAATTTGGAGCGCCTGAGCATCAAAAGAGTTTAAAATGTCTACAAGATCTTCAGTCTTTAACTGGTCCATATCAGCTTCCATTTTTATAAGTCTTTGGCACAAAAGCAGCATCCTCCAGAAGCACAAACCACTGACTGGGACCCCACTCCCAATGAGCCTGCAGATAGCAATATAAAAATTCAGATACCTTCCCTAGAAGCTCYTCCCCCACCACTGCAAGCTGCTAATCATGTGACATTTAATCTAAACCAAAGGCAAACTCTTAGCTATGAATATTTTCCCCAGCCAGTGCTCTAAATGTAATAATGGTTTTCAGAACGTGTGGGTCTGGCTCACTTCAAGCGGTTTTGCTCCTTCCTCGACTCCAGCTGCAAACTACTAAACACATACTTTTTTAGGTCATTATGGCCTAATGTCTGTGGCATTACATTATTTCAGTGACATATCTTTGAACATACCGTAATTCCAAAAACTGCAGGTCATCTTTTAGCTAACTGGAAAGCAGGATTTTATATTAACTCCATCCTTTGCCTGTATCTCCCTTTTTTTTTTTAAACTACATTCAAACTTCCTTTCCCATTATTCCCTTCTTGGTAATAAGTCTTTTAAACTTGCCCTATTAGGAAAAAACATTGCTAGTGGCAAAAAGAGCACCACCAGTGAGAACATCTTCCATTCTGATAAACGCTGGCACAGAACCAGGGAAGGAGAATAGCTGAAGCACAYCACTCATAAGCAGAGTCTTGGAAAAGGAAACCTTGCCAAAGGCAACTTCTACTCCTCCCCTTAAAAGAAAGTAATAATACGTAAATAAAACAACACACCACAAACAAACAAGAAAACATACAGGCCAATAAAAGATGTCAGCTGTCTGCAGAATGATACTTGTATGGTTCTTTCCTCAAAGAAACTAGGTTCTAATTTGTCCTTTAAATTACTCAGGACTCCATGGTCCAGTGATGTATATATGCATTAGATGCATATTCCTGCTTATATTCTAATCCCAATTAGCTAACACACTGAATGAATTTAGGGGACTGTTTAAGAGAGGGAACTCAGAGCAGCAAACATTGTGTACATGATGTTTGAGTCAGAGCTCCACAACCTCTCCCCAAAACACCAGATCAGTCACTGCAGCTCCTTGAGCCTTCAGACCTTTCTTCACAGTCTGTGTCAGGTGTCATCTCTTGTGAGCTGTGCTACCTCCTGGGCAGGAAAAGCCAGAGGGTCAAACTTTCCATTTGTGACATCTCTCCACTCACTCCCTTCAACCAAGCACCCAACAGAGTCAACTGAGCTCTGAGGAGCCAATAATGGCCTGGCTCTTTCCCCAAGAGAACATGGCACAAAAGGCACTGCAGTTATTCTCTGCTGCACRGTTAGTTGGGTCCATCAGCTGCACTTAAGCCATGACTAAGGGCACGCTCTGACCTAGATCAAGCTCAAAGGCAAAGCAAGTGCTTAACACCAACCCACCAAGCACAGAGGCTCGGCTGGAGAAGGGAGCTTGTGCAGCACGACTGCTGCCTAGAAGATCTGTACCCTATTCCGAACAGGAAACATCACCGTTGCCAGCAAAGCCCAGGGACCAAAGGCTAGGAAACCTCAGGACACACAAGAGCCACGTCCATTTGTGAGAACAAGGGCAGCATGGCCAAGTTACCATCTTGGCACCAACACTTTGGAAAGCAGAACTACTTTAAAGGCATGTAAATGCCCCCAAATTTCCAACCTTGCTCACCATTTCTTGTTCCTGCTGCCAACAGCCTGGCAACTTTTGGTTCCCTGACACTAAAAGCCTACCAAGAAGACTCATTTTCCAGGGAAGCTTTGCTGCAGACTGAAGAGTTTTAGCTAAGCATGCACATTTGGGATGTGTATCCAAACCAAACCCAAACATTTTGGGATTCTTCCTTCACTAACTCCAAACACATTTGATATGCTTAAACACACATTGCATTCTGTCAGAAACCAAATGCTATTTGCTTTTCCAAATAATCAGATATATTCTGCTGGATGATTAACAGGAATATTGCTCACTCCAAACAATCAAACACATTGGTTTATTTTTTAATTTATTTTTATGTTATGAGCCTGATCCATAGCCCTTACAGGCTATGGGACTATTTCCAGTGACTTGGACAGACTTTGGATCAAGCTCTAAGCGATTTTTCTTTCTGGATATGTTCATCCATTGAAGACTGAGCTCAGAACTTTTTCACACTGCAGCTCAAAGAATGAATGGACTTAAAGCTTCTTATAAGGCCGGATATCGCTAGGTAAATTGAATACAGAGGCTTGTTTTCCTTACATTTGGTTTTGATGTTCTGTTCACTAAGCCTATGTCTGCAAAGGTTATAGATGATGCAATTTATTTTCCTTCTGCTTTCTACCAGTAGAATGCTGCTCCTCTTCCTAGATTAAACACAGGTTTTATTGCACATTTATCTCAAAATATATTTCTTTGAAAGGTCCAAAATCTAACAGCATGTTTCACATTTACTAATAGTCTCTTGTTTTTATCCTAGCCTTGTAAGGATTTTGCTTCCAAACCAGTCCTGCCCTCAATGTCAAGGGTAGGTTTGTCTAAATTTCAGTGGGAAAAATACAGTCATTCTCATCCTGCAGCAAACACTGTGGAAACTTATATTATAAACATTCCATCATGAATATGACATTTAAAAAATAGCTAGTATGTGAAATAACAATAAACACTTTGTTTGCTTTTGAATTTATTCCTTTGCTCCTAATCAAACCGAGATTACATACACTAGTAATTTTCCATGTATATTTTAATTACCTCTATGTATAAATTTGCTTATTTTCTATTGAATATTGACAAGTGCTGGATTAACTGCAGAAAGCTGCTATTATATGCTATGCTAGATGACTTATGCATCATCTCAAACACAATCATATTTATAAGTACATTGGACACCAAATTGTCATTCATATCTTCATACCAAACCATGCTTTCTTCTTATTTTCTATAGATACAAAACAGAAATCAAGCCCATGCCAAGACTGTAATTTACAGTATTCATACAGATTTTGCAAGACAAATTTTTCAGACTTTTAAAACAATACTTAACAAATCATTCCTCTTTAAAAAGAGGCTATCCTTAGCCTCCAGGAATAATGAGATCGAGTCAGTAACAGGCATGTTTATATAACAATTAAAATAAAAGGCAGAATCTGCATTATGCAGTCTTATTTATATTACTTTTTGCTCAAGAACAACCCTTATATTTTACTTTATAAGGGATTCATTTGAGTGTCTAAGATTTAAGATAGATCTACTGTTTCATAGGCATCATGCTACAAACTTATTTTGCAGTTTCTCGTATACTAGCCAGTTACTTGCACTAATGGAGAGCAAACTATTCCTAAGCTGCTCCTGTTTTTGAACATTTCTCTATTCCACAAGTCACCGCCAYGAGTGTGCCTAGAAAGTATGCTCAAATCATAGATTTTAATCAAATTATCTTCCTTATTATTTATTCACAGATACATACCAAGTAGAAGTGATTCTATACCTATGTAAAAGTGATTATATACAACATTTCAACTAGCATATAAAGCAGATACCCATCAAATGTTTTCATATTTCTTATCAATGGAGCAGAGTTAACCATAAGCATTGCAATCACCTAACAACTCAAATGTTGAAATAATCAAGCTCATAAGCAAGCAGTGGTACCATTTTCCTATGTATTCTTAATATAGTACATATATAATTATATGTATGTTATATATATAATAGCCATAGCTAGAAAAGTGAAGGAAAATATGTATGAGAATACCAGGGACTTTATTCTGAATTTATCTCCCTGCTTTACAAAAGCAGAAATGAAAACACCTGATGTTGTAGTTTTTTTCCCCTTCCTAAACTCGCTGCACTTGTGTTACTCGAAAGCCATGACTCAGATACAGTGATTACTAAGACTGGGTGCTTGGACTGTTTTTACACCTTCTGCAAAGCAGATCCTGTTGCTAAARAAATCACTGTGAAAGTGTAAAAAATGAATACCCAAATGGCCAAACTGCAAAAAGGTCAGGATAGAAATAAATTTTTCAGAAGTTCTTGAAACAAAGATCCTCTGTCTTGACACCTATTAGGGGATAGCTCCAAATGACACTCAGCATTTTTACTCTCTTCAGTGCCGTACATGACTGAGATTTGAAAATCCTTTAAGTCCAAAGGAAGTAAGAATGCAAACTACTGAACTCATTCATTTCCTATAAAAAAAAGCAATAGCAGCTTCTTATGAATTGGATGGTGCTATATAACACTCCAAAACTGCTCAAAATAAAAGCCAAATTTAGCACCAAATACCATAGCTATAGGAAAACTTAAGTTTTTAGGAAAGCATGGAACAGTGAAGTGTTAATAAAACATAATAAAGTGTGTATTTTTAGAACATTCAGATTTTAAATAGAGAAACTACTAAATATAAAGATGTACTTTTTATATATCAAGATGGAAAAATCATGGAAATTTTATCTTAGAGGTACTGTTTAGATGTGATTTCAAAGCTAGAGAGAACTAAGGCTGTCAGTATTTGATGCTATAGCAAGATGTGCAATTCATGATTCAGTTCTGCCAGGGAACAAACAGGAACCAGTGCCTCAAGATTCCTTTCACAAGCGAAGAGAACCCAAGAACGCTCCTGGATCGCTCAGGCACTGAAATGACAGTGGAGTCCCTCAAGTTTGGCAGACCCTTAAGATGCTTTTCCTGGAGCACCCAACCCTAACCTGAGATACTACCTCTGGTGTKGCCCACCAGGCTCAAGGGTGCCAAGCATGAGACCTTATCATTCAAGGGTCTCAGTGGAGCCTCTCCTCTCCTTTGGGCAGCCCTCTTCAGCGCCACTCAGAGCCTACAGCTTTATCTGCCAACCCTCAATATCACCTCCAGCATGGTGCTAAGTATGCACAGATTCCCCTTTTATTTCCAATACCGCTGCGATACCTGAAAAACACTTTTTCTTTTGGGTGGAAGTTGATATAAAAAGGAAAATTGATAACAACCCTCCTAAGTTTACCCTAGTATGTAAACAGCACATAACTAAGCTGAACTCAGCCCTTGGTGAAATGACCAAGGGCTTCATCATATCAAGCAGAAGGATCTTCAGCCCTGCATGGCACCTGATGAGCAGAGCATCCACTCACCAGGCTGAGGGAAAGCTCCTGTTTGTTCCCTGGGAGKTGCTGAAGGAAGAAGGTTGGAGGGAAGAAAAGCAGTTGCAGCCGCACTGCTCTGCAGAGCCATTACCCTCCCGTGCTGACAGGAGGATGAATTCCAGAGAAACCAAAACATAACTCATTGCTTTCCCTTTCCACCGCTCTCTTCATAAATATTATCCTAAGTACCTCTTCAGCCAACTCTATTTTAAATAGGCACCTGCTCACTGGAATGACATTGAAAGAGCTAAGTACCAACTAATGCTCCTCAATTACATTAACATTGTCTTCAGACCTGTAAAATAGCTTTGACCTTATTTGCCTTTAGAAAACTTTGCTAGTATCCCTGATGCAGTGACTATGTACATTTTGATAACATTTATATCTCAGTCTTTAAAGTTGTATTCTCTTAACTGAATTACTACATTGAGAAAAGTTTCTGTTCTGGTTTTCAAGCAGCATTGATTTCACTAATGTGAAGGCCATAAGGACAGTACAAAGGCAGAGCAAGACAAACTGTTGGTGCTTTGTGCCTTCCTTGCAGCTCCTCAGGTTTCACAGACACCGTGTGTGACCAAGAGCACAGGGACCTTCGGTCTGTGCAGTTCCTCCCGGTTAAGCAGGGACACACTCCGCACGAGTGGGCTCATGCACTGAGCTCTCTGCACGTCTGCCAGTTATTACAGGCACGAGGCTAACAGGAGGGTACAGCCAGCAACATCCCTTGCTGAAAGGGAGACCGCATCATTTTGGAGTTAGGCTCTCAAAACAGCAGATCCTTTCCTTGGCAGAATAGCTCCATTGCCAGAAGCTTTCAAGCAGCCCCGCAAGCAGCCTAATGTCTTTGCCAGCACCCTGAGGACAGAGCCTGATAAAAGCAACCACTCCTTCTCCAAAGAGCCTCACAGGAATCCCCAGGGCAGCTGCTACCAAAGGACCATCCAGGTGTTGCTGAGCCAGAGCAGGAGAAGGGCTGGGAATGAGAGGAATCCCGCACCACTGCCCACCCCAGCTGCCTTGGCCTTTTGTTCCTCCAGTTTCTCTCAACTGMAGCCACGTCCCCCTCCTGCCCGGGTGACAGACAGCTCCCAAAACCCGACCACCTGGCCTTTATCAGGAGGCATAACCAGAAAGCCCCCAGGACCCGGGCCAGATGCAAAGTAAAATTCAGCAGCATTCACCAGCAAAAGCACTTACCCATTACAACCTGCTTGTTCCTTGGTGAAGTTTATCATTGTTTACTGACAGCTCAGCCCGAGGAGCTAATCGTCTCCTCTGGGGACTGCTGTCAACACCTCCCTCTCCAGGGCTAATTGTTACCCTATACTAATGTCACATATGAACAGCACCCCAGCAAAGCACAGGGTGCAGACTGCAATGCCACTACCGTGCAAACCAGTGCCTGGGGAAGAGCAACTGCTCGCTCAGCCCCGCAGTGACCCACGCACCACACTGCACACGGGGCCTGCTCAGCCCCACGGTGACCCACGCACCGCACTGCACACGGGGCCCGCCACAGACAGGCAAACACCACAGGCATCGAGGCTCCAGCTGAGGAAAAACAGCCTTAACATCTAGCTCATGGAACTGTTAGGTCTCCAATACAAAACAGATTCAGAAATACTGAAGTGTTTTACTTGAATTTGGCCACTTCTAATTTGTTTTCCAAAAATTATTTTTAACCCAAAATATTACTACTGACTTCCTGCATGACAAAATTTACATGATAAAATATATATAAATGCTACTTGTAAACATAACATGCAAACAAGTATTTAGTGAGGGGCTGCAGAACACTACAGGTCTCACTAACGTAAATCAGAGCCTAGCTGTCAAGTATGTGATTTGCCCTCTTGCTGAATGTTGGTACCAATAAAGGTTTTCATTATATTATGTTGCTTTTAGGTGCTTACGGATTTTAAGTGTCCCATTGTTTTGGGCTCCTTTGAGAATCCAGCCTTTTCCCTAATATATATTCACACAAATTATTTCCCTCCATGCTGCGGGACACTGAACATGCCACTGCTTCTCTTCAACTTCCCTGTTCCCGAGAGACCTAATACATCTCAATACTTTCACTGGAGGTCAYAAGCCTTATTTCTATTTTCTTTTTGCTTCTCTGTCAAGTTAAATGTGTTCCACGTTTAAAGACACCGATAGCGCCGACAGTGCGAGMGCTGCTATCCCACCCGGCCAGGGCTTCGTCTGAAACCCACCTCTCCCTCCRCAGGCACCAGCCAAGGGCCCCAGCGGCAACACGCAGCTCTCGTTATTAGGGCTCTTGCTTTGCATGCCAAGTTCTCCAGAGAGAATTGAGTGCATTTTGTATCCAGCTGGAATATGTCACAGATACATTCAGGTCTTTCAATTTTAACATTCCCAGGTGATTTTTTTTTTAATATTAGCCTTTGGTGTAGAAAGAAATCTGGACTTCCAGAACTTGTGCAGTAACAAACCTCTCACTATTTTCCTCCTGGAAAACCTCGGGTTCTTACACTGAAGGTCTGATCTTCAAACATATTCAAATATTTTTTCTCACTTACAAAGTCTCACAAATAACCAGGCCTAGCTGATGCTTCCCGAAACCTTTTAACTTCTCCAGTTAAGAAAAATAAAACACTTTCATTAGATGAATGCAGTACTAAAATTTTATTTTTAGCTGAACCATTTTGAAATAGTAGAATCAAAATAAATGGTGAAATTTTGAAATTTTAATGTAGTGTATTTGAACAGAAGCATTTTATCTCTGCTATCGCTTCAGATATCTATCACTAATATGATCTTGGATCTAGTACCTATTTAAATTAGTAGTGAAGCTTTCTACTCATTTTATTCATCAGGGACTGCATTTACAACATCTTTAAAACTTTATGGTTTTTCGACACAAAGAGAAAACCATCTTCCATGTGTTCTTGAAAGAATTATATTAATTCCATGCAAAGAAAAATTTCTGCCTGCTGTAAATAACTGATATGATTTGTAAAATATGTTGATCACTTATGGTCTGATGTAAATCCTACTCAATCATAAAAATACTCCCATTGATTTCTGAGGGTGCTGGATGGAGTCCTTAGGCAAAACTGTTTCTTGCAATTTTGTTCAATTTGCTCTGCATGGTAACATCAAGGGTTCTTTTATACTTATTCTGATTAGGTTTGGTTTCAGCTTTGTTTATTAAATAACGTGAATAATGGTTATGGAGGAATTTGAGTGGTGGCATTAAGAGATAAACTGAAAACTTATACATGAACACAACAAAAAACTCAAGAAATGAATTAGATATTTCCTATATGTAAACAATTTCCTCAACCATCCTCCTGCCACCACTCAAATGCTGCATATTTTTATCAGCTACATTCTCACAGAAGATTAATGAATTTGGGAAGTAAATGAAGATACTTATTAACATGTGACCATTACATTTTGAGGCTCAGTCTGAAATCTCACTTATTCAAATAAGCACCCAGCCCACTCCATTGCCTCACCCCAGGATTTTTAGGTAAAAATGGCTTCCTGTGCCCTTTCCCAATGTGCAACTGGTCAAAAACTGGAGGTCTTTCAGCTGATAAGGCCCTCACCAGCGATGCTTTTGTCTTTGACACTTCTACGCTGTTTCACTGTGCTGGGCTGGATTTGAAGTTAGCCTTGAAGACCACCCAGAAGTACCAGCTGGAGGAGAACTCTGCTACTCACATTCTTAGCAGAAAGGAGCTGCTATCACCATAAAACAAACTGTGCTCAGTGTTTGGCTCTGCATATCTCTTGCTTGGTGCTACAACAGCGTGCAAGTTGTACTCGGGAAGGCCAGACAGGCTGGCAACCAATTACTCAAAGCCTTTTCTCCCCTCTGCTCCAGCAGGGCTTGCTTCTCTCAAGTTCTTTGATAAAACCTTTTGGACCAGCGGCAACACACACCGATTAAGAGATCAAACTCTTCCCCTCGGGCAGTTTTGCAGAGCAAGAACTTGGTAGGGCATAGTGCACATTTGTTATGGCAGGTTTTTAATGACATCTTTGATATAGCAGTGATAGGGTTCCACATGTGAGAGTAATGCAGCATATGCACTCGTGAATCAGAGCTAAAACAAATTTAGATCACCTCCTTCCCCTGGTCTAATTTATTTGTTTCACTGATTTGAATGTAACCCTGGGTGTTTCTTGCAACTGAGCATCTGATCCCTCCTGGGATTTTACTTAAGCRTGTACACTATAAAAATTATAACAACAACAGGTATTTTACATGAAGGTACTTTCCTCTCTGTCCTAACCCTGCAGCTCTTGATGTTACTAAACTGTTGGTGAACTTCTAAGGGAGGCAGACCATGTGTTGACCTGAGTAAAACACATGAAACCTTGAAAATATTAGAAGGTTGTGGACTTTGGAACTGTGAACCTCAGCTGGAACTTCCTGCCGACTATTTTCCCGCTTAGGAGGCATCAGGTCAAGTTTTGTGCTTTGCAGCAGGCAGCAAGTCTGATCACAACTGACAGACCGCTTTGAAAGCGGGCAGTAACCAGGAAAGCTTCATCTGCTGCACAGGATAGCTGTAAAGAAGTTTCTAAGGTGGGTAATAAAAGAAAGCCCACAGAGGAAARATGAATATATTTAGAAAACTACACATCATTTCATATTCATACAAGACAATAAATTGTGTCTCAGTACATTTTGTGAGACTACTCAGTTCACTACAGCTAAAGCATCAGCTGAAAATACCTTAAGTTTCTAAAYATCAATCTTTAGTTAGATAAATTATAAGCTGTTATTATAAGCTCTAGATAAATTATAAGCTCTAGATAAAACATCTACATTAAAGTCATCCTGCTGAAGTCTGCTTATTGCAAGTCTCAGAGTGACAGCACAGCCATATATTCAGATCATGTGGGTGAGACTACACACATAGCTCTGTGGGTTTCTTAAGACCTGATATTCAGCATTTTACTATCTCACTGCTATTTTCACACTGCAGAATGACAGAGGTACAGATTTTGCTTTGGAATCCATTAACATGCCACTGGAACTTCTCTTCTCCTCCCCTTTCTCTCTACCTCACTTCCTTCTCATTATCTCAAGGTCAAATATTGGGACTGTTTTCTGTTCATCCTGAACAAGATCATGATCTAGTAATCACACCCAAGACGACAAGAGAACTCTTGTCAGTGTAAAAGTCTAATCAGAGAGAAGTGGTAGGAACCAAAGCAAGAGCAACTGTTCTTCCCTCACAATTTGATAGGTCCCAGACCCAAGTGCCTGGACGGTCTCTTGATCATCCAGTGTGCATCAAAATAATACACTTCAAACAATGTGTTTCACACAGAAGGGCCCATAAATTGTCATGAAAACAATAGACTAATAGGTTATAGGTTCAGCTACTGCCCTAAGTCCTGACCTGAAACCAGCTTACTGCTAGAGATCCAGACCTTTCCCTAGCAGATACTTGTGTAAGGGTGAAGGGCTTCACCTCATCACAGGAGGGAGCAACACCCCTGGGCTTCACTGTGTGGAGCACAGAGCAGGGGTGAGACAACGCTGCACCCTGCCCTGACCTTCTCTTTGGACTTGAAGCCCTGGCCGCTTTTCACAGGCTATTTGGCAGCCAAAAGTCCACAGGGGATAAAATGCCTTAACAACAGAAAATGTTTTCCATCTCTCTTCTCTGGATCTCCAAATCTGGATAGGGCCACTGCCAAAAGGTTTGAAGGAACAGCAAGAGGAGGGAGGACAGTGGAATGGAAGCAAGGATGAGAAGAATCTCTGTTTGACTTTCTTTGCTTCCACTACATCAAATAGAGGAAGCAGAGCTGGAATCTGAACTCAACCAACTGGACTCAGTCTCCTATAGAAGGAAAGCAAACCAAATACCTCCTGTATGGATCTTCTGCTGGAAGGTCAAGGATATAGAAAAGAAGAACAACTGTATAACRAAACAGGTGAATAGAGGAAACAACAGTCACACTGTCAAACCCATCCTCTCATTCTTCTTATGTGAGTTCAGGACACAAGTTGAATGCCAGAGAACATACCAAGATTGTAGCCCAAGGAAGAAAATGACAAGGAGTTGACCCAAAAAGGCAATGTTCAACTCTTCTGAATGCTTTAGTTCTGTTTATCAAACAGAATCCTCAACATTTCCAAACAGAATATTTTCATTTCATGCTCCCATTTTCTACATCACATGCAAAGAGAAAACAAATGAAAACGTCTAGAAGCATCAACAGTTTATTGCACTAGAGAAACAATTCACTCTTCTGGCTCTGTTTTACCCCAAAGTCCTTCTGATAGCCATTGCATGGATAACCAGCAAGTGAGGCCTCATGGCATCAGTATATGAAATCAGTCATATGGGTAAGATGCTTCAGATACAGGTAAGATCTCCCTGATTAACAGTATTCATTAAGACAAACAACAGCTAAAACCTCCCCCCAAAAAATCCATTTGCCTCTCTGAATATCCAAGAAACAAACCCACCTTCCTTTACGAGAAATCTTTATGTCCTTAACTCCAATACGCTCTATGTCCTAGCTGTATCAAACCAGGAAGAGAGATAAAGATCAGAAAGCAGAACACAGTTCACAAATTCTCCTGTTATACTAGATTGTCTGTGTTTGGGTGGGACAAGGATTTGGGAGAACAGAAATATTATTGCAGGGATTTGTGGTTAATCAAGACTATCGTGTGATATGAAACACAGGAAACCACCATAGATTTCTGGCTGTACTCATGCACCTAATTTTTACTGACCACTTTGTAAGATTATCTGCCTCTACACAGAGGTCTTTAAATCTTTGGTGCTGATCCTGCAAGATCTTAGARATATGCTTAATTTAGCAGTTACTGTAAAAAGTTCTGCTGAACTCAATAGTCCAGTTGTACTCCCAGTGTTAGGCACTTGCCTAATGATCAGTAAGGCCATTAAGTATGTTCAAAAAAGATCATGTAATCTCTCAGTAGAACGTGAATGTCTAACAACAGTCAATTCTCTATTAGCCTTGTGAAATTTAACAACAAAACATACACTTTAAGCCATTTTATAGGATTAAGAATTTATCACAATCCTGCAATCAAATTCTAAGCAACAAAAAAAGAAGTCAAGCTCCAGAAAAGTATCAACTTCAGAAAGGTATCAACTCCCTTTTATACTAAATATTTAGCATAAACTATACTAAGACTTGTCAATTTGTATAGCTTAATCTCCACTAAATTCTAAAACATCTTCACCTGACCAAAACTAAACAAATGTCCCCATGAATGGAACAGGAATTGGACTAAGTTCTTAAGGTGTAAGAGTAGTTCCATAAGAGGGCAGAAGAGACAGTAAAAAACCCGTAGAGAAAATGGCTCTCATTGTTTTTTTTTTTTAAATTTACAGGTGAAGGAGTACAATATTTAAATCATATAAATAATAAATCAAGTAATTTCAAAGTTGACAACTACAATTTGCATTGAGACTAATTCATAAAGTTTCAGGCGTCACAGCTTTTAGACAAACAAATCATTGAGAGAGAAACATTACAAGCCAGATGGGTGGAGAAAAAGGGTTTTCTTTTTTTTTTTTAAATCAACAGCCCAACGAGGAAGAGCATGCCAGTGGGGAAGGGGTGTTAGTCAACATTAAAATACTGTCTTCCTCTGTCCTTCTTTAATTATCGACTATCAATCCAATAAAAAGGAAGATAATGATTATTCAGCAGACTATAAAGTCTCTCACAATGAGATCAGGCTGCTAGAGGACAYAGCTTATTTTAGAGCCTGTTAATGCAAATATTATGCCCCAAAGGACTAAGCCTAGCAGTTTTTGAAGCCTACATTTTTTTTCCACTGCTTCCAATAAGCATTAGATTGTCTTATTGCAAAAATATTCTCTACTGAGGTATACCTTGAAATTACCTTTAATCAAACAACATTATTATTATTAGTACCAGCAATAGTAAAATAGCAAATACAGTCATACATATTTCTACAGACCTTGCTCCTTTATGTGCTAATGCAGGTATTGACACAGCTTTTCGTTTAAAATTGAACAAACTGTAAGATTACTGCAAAGTAAAAAGATTGTAGAAGCAATACCAATTTAGTGATTTAAATGGGTGCTTACTTATCCATAACACCATGTTGAGATTAAAAAAAAAAAAAAAAAAAAAAAAAAANAAGCACATGACAAAAAGAGCCTAATTTCTCTCTTGCATAATGAAAGTGCAGGTTTATGCAGGTTTAAAGGAAAAAAAAAAAAAAAAAACTTGTTACCTGCAAGCAGCAGCCAACATTAGTCATTGGAGATATCACAGGAAGGAGAATTATATTTGTTTCCAGGTTAAAGGTTGCTTACTCTGAAAACCTCCTTTTCATCTGTAGGAAGAAAACAGAAGAAAGGCTCTGCCTTCAYCTTAAATACTATTTCAGACAGGAAACTGCCTTTAGAGAAGAACTAGGGCACCCCTCATCAAAGCTGAGCTGAAGACTTAAGTAAATAACAAGTCACACCTGTGGTTTGGTCTCTGGGCAAGTTCCCAGCTCCCAGCACCTATAGGAAGGTCTGCCTTCCCTTTGCTCTGAAAAGGGCTAAGGGTGTCTTGGCCAGTCCACAGGGACAAGGCAGGRCTGGATGCAGGTTGATGTAGCTTTAACCAGCTGAAATGGCGGCTGGTTCYTGTAGGCAGGCTCCCCACGGCCAACCTTGCCCTGTGTCTCTCCCCTCATGTTGCTGCCTGTGATTCCCACCCTGGTAAAGGCCTGGGCCTTGGCCTGGGCCTGGGCCTGCCCTGCTTAGGGCTCAAGGCCCTGTTCCCAGGCAGAGGGAAATGAAACATCCAGTTCCAACAAACATGTCTTTTTCTCATGTTGTTAAGCACAGCTTTGTTTCAGCACAGGTGTGAAGCACTGGGGTGAAAGCGTGCCCCAAAATAAAGGCTTGCTTTGCCGTCGGGCCTGTATTCTCCTGTTGGATTAGCCACCCAATATGGACTGTGGTATAAGGAGATGTCATTTTAAACCATGTGCCCCTCAGCCATGYGCAGGTTTGTACAGTCGGAGCTGCAGAGGTGTTTGGGATGAGCTCTGGAAGCTGCGGTAACTCCTAGCACTCAACACACCAGGACCCACCTTCTTAAGACCAGCAACGTTGCAAAGGGAATTTAGTTGCTTGCATTTTGTGAGCAATTAACAAACTCCCAGGATGTCAAATTTTAGGTAGTGTTCCTCCAACATCGGCTTTCTATTTAATTTCACATGGTCCCTGAATTTCACTTATGGCATTTACTGAGTTCATTCTTGGGCTCTAAGAAGAGTCTTTTCATTAAGCATTTGTAGTCCAAAATATGTATGGAAAGAGCTTGAAGAATTTATACTCCAATTCATATTTCCTCCCTAATGTATACTGGTCAAGTGAAAAAAAAATTAGAAAAGATAATTCACTGGCTAAAATACCTCAGAATAGATCCCTAAGATATGTCTTCAAAAAACATTGTTGAAAAAAGAACAAAGCTTGTGGGAGGCAATGAAGAAATTCTGTAGTAACCCAACAGCAAAGCTAAGTACAGAAATCCCAGGCAAAATAATTCAAAATCAGACTTCCCAAGGGATCATGACCTTTGCCTCTTGTGATTTATCAAAATAATAAGTCTTTAATGGAATTATCACATAAGACATTAATTYGCCTACTGGTCCACAGAAGAAACACAGCACTAAACCCAGCAACGGCATGGGAAGGCACTGGCGCGTGTGGTCTGCTGCGTGTGGAAGCAGCTGGGAGTCACTGCATGCTCGGGGCCCTTTATGCCTTACCTCAGAATATATTTTTAATAACTACCACAGGTTCTTGGAGCCAATTAGACTGTTTATTCCTCATACTTTAAGAACTCTCTACGCATACGTAWTTGAGACACTAGTAATTGACATTATGCAAGTTTAAATTTTCTCTAAAGAACTAAAATCAGTGCTTATCATTGGGAATGTACACCATTTTGCTTAGAAAATCCTTGTTGGTCCGTAAAGAGACAATACTAGCACAGCCACCACAGTRAGTTTTAGCTCTCCTTCTCTCTTCCTCAAGTGCATCCCTCTCKGAGGATGGCTTTGGTTGCCATAACCAAATGGCTCAATCATTCCGGAACAGGCTAATAAGCCTATTATTAGTGCTCATGGTATGAAGATGCAAACTATTTTACCATAACGTGCCCCTGTCATTCCTATGAGGATCTTTACCTCATCTCTTCAATCCTCTTCTTTCCCAGATCAGTATATTTAAAGCTGCATTTTCTTGGTCCAATCTGAGAGTCACAAGCTTGCCAGCTTGCTTTGACACAGGCTTCGCGAGCATCTGAGCATGCATTACGACATGACCTTTCCATTGTCATTCTTTGATTTCCCCTACCCAGTCTTTCTTAACTCCAAAAAGTCGAACAGGATACCAATAGGCACGTAACCTGAGGTGCATGTGATGTTTGCCAGAAAAAAAAAGGAAAAAAAATCTTCAGACATTTTCATTTATGGTTAAAAAACTTTTTAGAAGACTCCAGATAAAACACTGAGTCCCTACATAATTTCTGTGTCTACACACCTAAAGTTTTTATTTCATGATGAAAGCATAAGCCACGAGGAACCAGGAGGATCCAGAAAATCAATTCTCCTTTGACAATGGTCAGAAGCAGAAGGACTGATCTCCCAGACAGAAAAGACATGATATTATCTTTTCCACCYTTTAAAGAACAGAGAGAGAAAAAGAAGCTTTCGGTATTCTTGGGAGGTCTGGCAGATTTACACTTCTGGCTTAGATGAGATTTCAACTTCCCAGTAACACACTGATATTGGATGGACTACAACCACATAGAACTATTTTGTTTCCTGCAAAATTAAATGGCATGTAAGAATGGAAAGTAATCATAATGGTGCAAATAAGTTGCCTAAAACATTCACACCAGATGATCAYATTTAAATATCCTTCAGGTTGTTTCTTTTCACGTTTGGAAGGAATCTGTGTTGCACAAGATTGAAACACAATGCAATTATATAGAATTTATTTTTAGCTTTTGAAAACAGTTATACCTTATATTCCTTATATTTCTCTGTACCCTCTAATCTTGTTTCTTCATCGTTCCTCTGATTCTAAACATACTGCCTGGTGACTGACTACAAGACCTTTTGATAGTACATTTCGGCAGTAACAATAAGGGCAGCATTCACAGATAGCATACATTGAATCTGGCCTACATCAAAGAATGAAGAATTGTAGCAGATGTAAATTGAAACACATATATATATCCACACACACACACACACAYATACATATATAAACATATATATATGTATATATGTATATATATATATRTAWAWATATATATATATATATATATWTAGTCATCCATGTTTGCTTGGCTTGGCTTGGATTTTACCCAAAGAGTTTCAGGTAGCTTCAGATGGTAAGTGCTATAAATATAGCTCTTTGGGCAGGTTTGCAATACAGTTACCTCATGGATTAATAAAATGTAGGATGTGTGAAGACGTCCATTACGTAGTTGCAGTCACATAACCAGATCAAAAAATTCACAACTAGGTTTTGAACTCCAAATACAAAGTGAGGCAATAAAAATGTATTTCCTGTTTTGCACCTCGCCAAAATGCACCCTGTCAGTTGCTACCTTTAAAGTTCCAGACACCAGAAAACAATCATAAGCAAGGGATATAGTAGGATTTCCAGTATTTCATATAATAATTTCAAATTATTTCTTGATTATTGATACTTTACAAAATAAATATTCTTCTGCAACAAAAATAAACTGTTYAAATACAGCAAGGATAAAGCTGATTAAATTCTATGTCTTTCAAACATCTTCATGGAGAATATACAAGCTGTTGTAGAATATCCATATTCTGAACTATTTTGAGTCCTATTATAATTAATATATTATTTCTATTGTTATTACTATTGTAATTATTGTAATCTTTCTAGATATACCATAGCTAGCACTATTTGCAACCAACAGAAAG
Organism: Nothoprocta perdicaria; assembly: GCF_003342845.1. Classification (NCBI taxonomy): domain Eukaryota; kingdom Metazoa; phylum Chordata; class Aves; order Tinamiformes; family Tinamidae; genus Nothoprocta; species Nothoprocta perdicaria. Next base: position 452,804 of record NW_020455477.1, read on the forward strand.
ACTTCCACTATGTAAACAGACTTTATATGCTGGTTCTCACTAACTCACTCCTTGATATTAATACAAAAGAAGCACACTTGTTTACTTCACATCTTTTACCATACTGTTCACTGTAGGAAGTAAGCAGTCAGACTCATTGAAAGAGTATTCAGCCTCTAGTTAAGACTCACACTTAGTAACTAAGGAAATGGTGGACTTGACAAATCCCGATGCCTTTTATTTTAAAGCCCTGAATATCTTCAAATTTGATTTGGCAACATCTCAGGGGGAAAAAAAAAAGAAAAAGATGACCCTTGTGGATGTTAATAGGATAAAATATATTAACAGCACTTTCAGATTTTCTTTCTGATTCTTGCTGATACCAGGTGGCAGAGAATGTAACTGAAAAATGACAGTTTAACAGCACTGTAGTGCAAATGAAGAGATCATATTAAACTATATGAAATAGACACTTTACCTGGCAGATGAAGGAAAACAAAATAGGAAAAAAAAAATCTAATCAGGATGAGAAGAAAGGGACGTTTCCAAACATGCTTGAATTTGAGATWTCTGCTGGTCGTGCTGGTATATACAGAAGCCACTGGGTTAATTAGTGTTGTTTTATGGGACTGACTGAGTTGTACTAAATCTATAGCTTAGCTTCCACATCTGTAAAGGAAACATTATGCTTTTTGCTGGATTAAATTCAATAATGCTCATCAGACAAGGAGTATCATCATCTGCGAGAGATGCTAATCAGGAATGTCATTTTACAAGGTTGAGACCTAGTTCTGCAGCCTGGCTTATGTCACATGCAGCCATAACACCCAACTGGGAAGGTGTTACTGAATGCAGAATGGCCAGAACTGGGTTTTTTGAATCTGTATTTTTGGGACATTAGCACCTACTCAGTCAGCTACTGTCACTCTGCAAGTGCTCTGTGTTTCTGCAATGCCCCTAACTCATTCTGTATCTCTATACTGCTTCTCACAGCAGGAATAAGGGTTATAGGAACCATATACTGTTTTAAGATCTTTAGAGGGAAATTCCTATATCTATTACTCAATCCTTATTTTATTTCACATAGCAATTTTTCTGTTCTGTGTTAGCATACCTGACTATTCAATGTGGTCAGAATAAAATAAAATAAAATAAAATAAAATAAAATAAAATAAAATAAAATAAAATAAAATAAAATAAAATAAAATAAAATAAATCCAGTGTACCTGAATCTTGAAGGCAGCTATCTATACCTAACCTCAGCCTCACAGGTTGAAACAAATCCTGGAATTCTTTGAAGCAGGTACTAAGTTCAGGAAATGTCTGTGTGCTGAGCAAGGAAGTTGCTGACTCCAGAGAAGTTTAGTTATTGATAAGAATGACAGTAATATCCTAAAGCCAACTATTCAAGCATAAACTCTGAATCATCTGAGGTATATGTATTGAGTGAAATAAAAGGCAAATTGCATAAATATTTATATTAGTTAATTGTGTTTATGTTAAAAAGTTACAATGTTTGTTTAATGTCTTTGCAAAATCTGTAAACTTGGCTTCTGGATAAAGGCCTCCCCAGCACTGTTTAGGGTTACGGCCACGTGTTCCTGTCACTCACTTGCACATTCATTCAGAAAACTCAGGTCTCTTTCTCTCTCAGGTATAAATTACACTGGAGAAGCCTCAAGCAGCCACTGAAACATTTCACACACTGACCCTGAAAATACAAACACAAAGGCAGCTTTACTGCCCTGTGGCTCAGAGAAAGTTTTTGGGTGTTGAATCTGAAGGGTCCACTATTCTGCCTTCATTTCTCTATCTCCCCAAAGGATTCTTCTATTTAAAAGAAACTGAGACCTTGAAAATAACACTTCTGTATTATTTTCCTCCGATTCACAGACTCTTTCCTTAGGCCTTCACCTCTAATGCCCAGCTCCAATACTCTCGCTGAAGCAACTTATAGCCTASAGCTTGAGAGCCCTGGGCTGAGCTCTGCCAACCTGCACCTTCGGAGGGATCGGCCGCCGGGGTCTCTGGCACCCACGTGAAGCTTTCGGAGACACCACTGCCAGGTTGGCACCCTTTCAACTGCTCGCTCTTCTACTGACTTCTTGCATTTAAAAGAGTCAGCTCACAYGCATTCCCAATGGTGGCCCAACAGCAACAAGCACAGCTTGCTCACTTCACGTGATTGGAAATATCTAGCCCGGAACAGACTTTACTCAGGTTTTAGAATAAGTACTTCCTTATGAGCTTAGAACTTAAATATGGGCAGTTCTTACGAGACTCTGAACCATATTAGTAAAAATATTTCATAAGATCAGCTCTTCTCATAAGACACCCTCAGTCAGGACCTTCAGCTTGAACTTCTGATTCTTTGTGATATTCACCATTAAAATACTATAAATCTTTGCTTGCAAGCAACTAAAGATCTTTTTGCATTCTCAGGAATACTGTGCTTTGCTATCAGAAATGCCACAGTAGAAACACCTACCTACAAATTGATGTGCAAGAACTGGGACAGTACAGACTATAGTATAAAAACATATCATACTCAATTGGATATATACAGCTACAGACTACAGTATAAATACAAATAAAATCAAATTAATACGGTGCAGAAGTTCATTGCCTACTGAGTCCTACAACAGAACAGGTTTCTGCTCAGGACTTGGACCCCAGCAGAGCACTTAAGTGTATATTTAACACTGCGTAGTCAACTTAGTGCTAAGTTAAACACGATCCTAAGAAGGTTTTCCCCCTATGCAGAAATCTTTCTGACAGCAAATAAGCTGGGTATGAATAAGTATACACTAAAGTCTCACACCTGGGATCAAAGAGAATTGGAATATGCAAACCMAAATACTTTATTTTGTAAAAGTTCATACTATTATTTTCTATCTATTTCTTGCAAGAGTTTTATATGTGAGAACATGCTGACATTGTTGAGGCTTGTCCTTAGAATGCAAGATAAATTTCAAATTCATTCTATCAGTTGTTTTTAAAAGAAATGTAAACAAGGGGGCTCATTTTGCAATGTCCTCGAACAGGATCTTCTGTTAATGGTGATAAGGCGTCAGGGATTTACATCGTGAGTAAATCACAAGTATTTTCTCACCATGCTGTGCCATTTTGAATCAAACCTCCTACTGATTTTGAAAGCTGGTTTAAATTGGATTTCAGGGTCACTTGCATTCAGCCCTACTTTTACCCATTATAGAAATCCAAGAAACAATAATACGCAAAGGAAACATTTACAGGCATTTTGTTTGACTGGTTTGTGGTAAGTTTAAGTGTACAAAATTATTAATATCAAATCTGGTGCAAAGAACGCTGCAGTTCAAACCTTCTGTGGAGCTTTAGAAAATCAATCAGGGTAACAGGTGCAAAAGTGCTGTCACACTTGAAGATGCCTTCAGTTTTCAGGTTCCTAGGTAGAGGACACATTTTTAGAGGTGTTAAAATTCCTCCCATCATCACTCTAAAAATCCCTTTGTTTATAGGCTAAAGATTGGTCACTGATGGTGGGGCTAGATAAACACTAGTTAGTCTCCTGGGACTGTAGGCCTGAGTGGACACTGAGAGATGCTGTGAAGGGCGGCCTCTCTCACCGGGGTCTTTCGCAAGCAGGTGCAAGGTCACCCTCACTATGCTCTGCGCTCACTAGAAATCACATTGTTGGGGCTGCTGTTTGCTGAACCTCAGGTCTCTTAGTCTTACCAAGAGACAGAGCTTACTATTTCCAAACAAATGATGCAAAAGTGGAGGTCCAGGCCTTTGGGCAGGCTTGGGCAGAACTCGCTTGGTCACCTGCACTGGCCTGGACTGGGTGAACAAGAAGCCTGGGAACATGTTACCATGAAACACAAGTCACAGAATACACATGAAAATAGTGAAGCCACCAGGGAGTGACAAGTGCTCTTGTCTGTGTCACACCTCAGAATGGTTTCTTGGGAAGTCTACGGCTCTGCCTGCTTTAATGCAAGAAATTAAGAGGGCTGATTTCAAAGGGCCTATCTCTGAAAGGATGCTTAATAAGGCAACTGTTTTTCATCTGCTGCTGACATGACAGTAATGCACACGTACTACTCACATGCTCTCTGTAACTGCAGTTATTCACATGCAGTCCTAAAAATGGGTGCCACAGCCTCAGTGAGTCAAATTCTGTCCTGTTGACACAACCAACTTCAGCTGTTACTATGGCAAAAATGTTACTGCGCTATAATTAATCTGGCCCAAGACTTAAGAATGTCATTAAACTAAGTTGCCATCTCTTTTAAACATGGCATTAATCTCTAATAGAGAGCAAAAAGCAAAGCAATATGAAAATCAAGTGCAATGATAACTCCAAATACAAACAACAGGCTTATGAACATCAATAAGGTAATATTAAAGTCCAAATGGTAACAAATCTGTTAAGAGAAGAACCTGACTTTCTGTACAAAATACACAATGGTGCTAGGAAAAAAAATATTATTGGCAAAGTTAACTACGGGCCATTGAGAAAGGATATTTGTTCAAGATAAAGATAAAGGCTAACTGCCTTGCATAAAAACAGACTGATTGTCAGAGCCAGTGCATATGCAGTATTTCTGCCAAAACTCTTTGTGTAAAGTGCTAGGAGGCTTTCCAAAAATCTTTTCATTTATTTGATGTGAGAAGAATAGGATACAATAAGAATACTTAAAAATTTCCAGAGTTTCCAAGTGTCTCGCACACCAGGATTCAGCATCTCTTCTTAGTCTGCAAGAAAGGCATTAAAATCAACTTAGAAGAAATCTTATCCCTGTTGTGGTAAAGTATGTGGAAGTATGGAAGTATGGAAGTATGGAAGTATGTAAAGTGGAAAGTATGTGATAAAACAATAGAAATTAAAATTCTCTTAAAGATGAATCAATCCCTCATTATACAGAAAAATAATCAACAGGAATGAATGAACTCCCTCCCTCTTCCTCGCTGCTATGGTTGTCCTCTTCCATTTTTTGTCTTAAGGCAATATTCACGAGAGATCAAAATTTCCTCCTTTTTCAAAGGTCTGAACAAGCAGAAGCACTAGTAGAGTGTTAGAGGCAGTGCACTGGTTTAATCTTCTCTCCCTTCAGCATATGAATGTGAATCAGACAAGTTGCCCTGGCATAAAGGCAGCAGAATCCTCAGCAGAATGGCTTGAGGAAGACTAGCTGTGGGGAAAAACTTCGCATGTGTTTAGAAAGAGGAATTATAGTAGCTTGATTTTCAGTAATACTCCAAATTGGCAGCCAGGCCTGGACGTTGGTGAGAATTCAGCTCCACTTTTGTCATCAAAACATGGAGGTCAGATGCTCAGYACTGTGCAGCGGCATGTGGAGAGCTGGGCTTTCTCCATCTGGATAGATGCACCTCTGTGCAGGGAAACAGGAGATTCAGCTCTTTGACAGGAAATATTTGCTACTGTAGCTACACCTGGCACGGCTCACCATGATTGCTATTATTATTGAACGCACTGTTTTTATCAACTGAATTGCTCCCTTAGCAATTCAGTTCAAAAAAGGAGACAAAAAAGGCTCCTTACCCATCTAAACAATTTACAGCAAATAAAATCTTGACAAGTGATCATGACACACAACTGTTTTTGTTTTGATTTTTAAATGTGTTCGCATAAACCAAAAGTCACCCCAAGTCAGTAAAAACAATGGAAGTCTAAACTGACTCAAACGACTGTGACATTTTGAGACAGAGAGAGAGGAATAGTGTAGGAAGCTGGATTCCCTGATTTCTTTGCGGATTGTGTTTTTATAGCCAAGCTTCCCAAGTGGACAACTAGCAGAGGGATGACACAGGACTGACTTTTGCTCTACAAAGCCAGCTGGAACTACACACAGAATAAAAGAAGAGGTTGGGAAGGCCCAGAAGAAYGCACTGCAGAAACACTCCAGTCTCAGCAGGTCCAGCTCCAAGCTGCCACCAAGACCCAGCTCCTGACAACATTGGCCGGAGGCAGAGCGGGCGGCCGGCGAGTGTTCCCACAGCTGTGCTCCGAAATGGCAACCCCTGGGCTGCAGCCGCACAGAGAACACGCAGAGCTGATCTCTGTTGCTGATAGGGAGCGCTCGAAGGTGCTTGTGTTAATCAGGAGGAGCAAGCCAGCTATTAACTAATTGTATTAAAGAAGCATGAGAAGACCTAAGCTCGAATATATAAAGAAAACCAAAGAAAAACATTATTTTAAGCAAAGTGGAAAAAGGTGGTGATAAAAGACTTTGCTAATCGTAAGCTAGAAAGCCAATTATGGAGAAGAGATGAATCCTAAACAAAAGATCTGATAATTATTGGAATCCAGGGCAAAACACTTGGAAAGAGATGTAACAAGTCCCAGAAACGAACATTTGCCAAATACAGAAATTCACCTTCTTCAAGAAAGAAGTTTGTGGACGCAGCCAGCTCTGATACTGTATCTCCTAAACAGAATTCAAATACTGTAAGAAAAAAAATACAGAATACATACAGAGCTCACCAAAACTAACCCAAACATGTCAACAGCATTGTAACAACCAGTTCAAACTAAGGCAATGTCTAGCAGGAGGGAAAAAAGAGATGGAAGAAATTGGATTTCATCACTTGAGAAAAGACTGTCAGCAGCGGTAGGGGTTTCACTGCATAGGCAGAAAGAAGAGCAGCACAATGGCTGTTTTAAAGGGCAGCATCACAGTGGACAGTGACTTAGGCCTCAACTTACAGGCATGGAAAACAGTCTTTCAGTTTAACTGGATAGTGGAGCTCACAGGCACGCTTCACTGGAATGGAAACACTGCAAACAGAAATACACTGAAATATCAATAAGGCAATAAACATATTTCTATATAGCGTTAAGTAAAGATGAGGAAGGAAGGCTCAAGCACATCTTTGTGTATATTAAGTCTTCTTTTTGGGATACACCATATCCTCTTAAAGTCATTTTGGTCATATTCAGTACCTGAAGTGATACACTTGAAACTAATACTATAAATTAAAAGTTCTAAAGTATACGAGACACTTTAATCAAGGTCCAGGAAGTCAATAGAAATGTGAGACCAGCCCTTCTGCTTGTCTAGGGTTGCTGGAAGATGTTGCAAAAATAATTAACTGCCTAAACAGAGCACTACAAAGATTGGGTGTTGAACTGCATATGTTGAACTGCATATAAATAGCATCTGATTTACCCCAAGTAAAAGATTCATATATCAAATAATATTGACTTCCACTTAGAATGTATTACTCAGTAAAACCATAAAAGGCAAGAGGAGTTTTCCCACAAATTTCAACATTTCAGTAAGGAAAGAACATTTTACAGATGGCCCCACACCCACAGGTACCAGGGCTTCAAACAATAATAGAGATGTTCTCTATAGGAAATCAGCCTCTTTCTGTGTGTTCTTGACACAAGACAAAGCTTTTAACAGTATTTATAAAAAGGTAATTGTCTTTGCTACTACAGTATCCTGGCTTTCAAATTACTCCCTATACTATACCTTATGTTAAAGTGGGTGTGGATTCTTGTTTGCTTATAATAAAAAGAAATAGATGTTTTCATTTTTTGAACTAGCAAATTATAGAACCGAAACTAAAATCTATTTTAAAGTAATGTTATTATGGCTGCAAAACCGAACATTTCCATAGCCAGAAAGTTTTGAAAATGTAGAGAGGTTCTATGTTACAGATTATAATTTTTCCATTTGCTACTCTAAACTTTCCACATAAGTATTAGGAAAAGTAGTTAAAAAAAAAAAAAAAAGGAAGAWTATCCTGAATATTACTTCTGTTATTGGACTCAGTGACTTAAAGATCACAGAATGGCAAACAAAACACTGAAAAATCTGAAGATTTACAAGATTCAGTTTTAAAATTGCACAGTCATTTCTCCAAAATTGKATTTAACTTTTTTATTTATCAGAACAAGATATGAAATTTAAAAATGTTATACCAAGGTTTTTTTTTTTGGGGGGGAAGCCGTTTTATGACCAAAGCTACTGCATGAGAGCTTGTTGTTGCTTCCCTTACTCTGAAAAAAATAGGTGCAATATAGGTAGTGCAACAAAAACTAGATGAAAAATAAACAGTCACCTTTCATCCAAAATAAATTACTCCTAATTCACCTGGAGCTATGGATCATATTCTTCTGTGATGCTGGATAAGTCATTTATTTCACAATTTTCCCAGAGGACCTTTTGCGTATGGTCCTGTAAGAGCACAGGGTCTGACTGCAGGCAACAACAGTTGGAATACACTTTTCTCCACCTGAATGCTTTCCCCCTTCATAACTGCTTTTTAAATTTTCCAATATCTGTAATTCCCTTCCATTGTGCATACCCCTTTTATCCCAATCAGAGGGAACAGTCATTGCTGGATTAACATCTTTACCTGCATTTCAAGCCCATATTCCTCCAATCTGAGMGTTATAACATTTGCGGTTAAGTTTCAATAGCCTCATATCTGCATATTTAGTAGGCTAATCCCTTCTTGACCAAAAATCATTTTAAGCTTCTACTTCAAACAAACAAAGAAGAAGTAAAGCTGTCATATTAATTCAGTTCCCTGATCGATCCCACAGGGAACGAGCCAGCATTGCTTTTCTTTTAAAGGCTCATAAGATGTGTTTAATTTGGTTCTGTAGTTATTTGTTCAGTATGCAGTGCAAATTTTTCTGGCTACAGACATGGGATATGGTAAACCTTTGCCTGGATCAATGTCCAACCTCTTTTAAGTTGTGGAGAAAGTTACTCTCTCATAAAGTTCAGACCTGCCAGACTCAATAACTCTACAAAAATGTTCAGATGAAAATTGCTTCAAGCAATCCTAGTAGAAAGCCAGCACCTCACCCCTAGTTTAAAGTTATGATCCTTATCATAATTAATTCAATAAAGAAGTAATGTACTTCAACCTAGGCATAGAGAATAATTTTCTATCCTGACTGGTATAAACTTTCAGCTAGGGACGTTTAAACTCTGGACCTGATCTTTTAGTGCAAATAATAAATTACAGACTTAGAGCCAGCATATTACAGCTGAAGTTGAACCATCATAAATACTTTGCTAAGTCTAAGCGAAAATGTAGATTGAATAACAGTGATAAAAAGTATAATACTGTTTATAAATATAACAGAAATGTTTTTCTACTGACAGCTTAAACACTAATAATACTTTCTGAGCTGTGAATGTGTTGAAGAGCAGGAATTTTATGCGGTGCTTGTAAACTGACATGCCTTGCTTCTTAAATGTAAAATCTGTTTCTTTCTGTTGCTGAAATCCACGACTTAGCCACTGTCAAAAAAAAAAAAAAAAAAAAACCCAAAAAACCAGCCCTTTTGCAGAAGGAGATGTTTATTTGAACAACCCAAGCTCAAATAATTTCAATATTCATTTCTGATTTACCTTGCTTTTCTTCCCACATTAGCGTGGCTGCTGCACAGTCACAGGACAGGCAAATGTGGAGCCGATGCTGCCGCAGAGACTCAAGTGCCCATCCTGAAAAACCCACTGAGGAGTAACTGGCCTTTTGCCTGTCTGCCCATGTGAAGACTTCCATAGGTTATTCTAAAGAGAAATATGCACTGACAGTACTGGGCCAGCAGAGAAATAGCCTAAGTGGAGAGCTAAGTAAACACTCTACAAACGTTCCTGATATTACATTCATCGTTATTCTTGCAAAGTTAATTTAGCAGTAAGAAAGAATGATGACTTTAAGGAAGAAAACAGGCCCGCTGTCTTAATGCAATTATGTAAAGGTTGTATTTGGACACTTACCTATATATTCTGTTCCTCATCTGCTGGGATATGTTAAAACAAACAGCCATTTATTTAACAGCAAACAGAGGATGCTAAGGCTAAGTGTGCACTTCTTTAAATGTTAGCGTTTATTTTATCGGTCATCTCACATTCCATCTCATTGCATTCGGTTTCTGTGCTGCAGTGTGACATAACTTGCTGCAGTGCTAACAGTTCCAAATTATGCAAATTGCTTTTCCAAGACATTTTATCCAAAGCAAATATCCTCTTCTGACTAGTTTAGTTTGAATATTCATTGATAACCCTTATGAGACACACTTAAAATATACATACTAAATCTATCACGTAGAAGAAATGTATTTTTAATCTGAATATGCATGGATTTATATGCTGTGTCTACTGACTGTCCTTACTGTCACCTATATTTATTTACATTTTTCTCCCTCAATTCCTAATATTTAAAGGTTAAATATATCTCTGACCTTAAAATAATGCAAAGTACAGACTATTAAGAAATATTGGTGCCATAATATTTCAATAATATCCAAGCACCAATGTATTACAATGTATGACAACTGCATACAAATTATGTCAGAGAATACGCTTAGCATATGCTGGCCTGCAAATGTCCATCCACGGGAGAGGTACCAGTGATGAAGAGGATTCCCTGGTTTGTAAAAGTTATTGCTATGGGGAGAGTTTGCAGCGTTTTAACTCATATCAAGTTCTCTTAATCATACCACAGTATTATGTTATCCTAACAAAAATAAAGGAAAGCRAAAGTCTTTAAAAGCGGCTTTGAGTAGAATTCAAATTAAATGATATTTCGCCTATATTTTCTAACTGCAAATTGCTGTTATTTATCTGTCAGGATAACATAAAATTATGTTGTTAGATTTATAGAGCTACAGTCCTCACTTCAATTCTGCTTTGCTAATAATCATTCATGTAGTGTAGGTTGGCTTTCTTGAGCTGAGTAGCCTCTATGCTGTACGAGTAGTTCATCTTATACGAATTACAACTCGCGGGCTTACTTGTGTACAAGATTCAGCTCAGATAATGTCAGTAGATGTTACTCTTTAGAAATACATGCTTACTCTTTTATTATTTTGAAAGTAGCAGCGGATGGTATTTCAGGTTCTTTTACGCTAAATTACCTCCACTTAGAAGAGCCTTAAGTAAATTGAAGCTTGCACATATATACGCACGGTCGCATTATCTAAAGATTAACCAACAATTAAAAACCTAAAGGAAGTTCCGACGTGTGACCAGTTGTTTACAGTATACAAAAAACAAGATGTAGAGGAATGAAGTCAACAGGCTGGAGCTTGGTTACTGTTACAACAAATGCATTTTAGCCAGAATGTTTGACCAACACTTGCAACCCTGCACCTCCACCCCCTTTGAGTCCCCCTTGGATTGATTAAATTGGCTCAAGATGACACCAATAATTGGCTCAAGATGCCGCTTCGACAGACCCAATGATCCATATCTTTGCATTCCCTAAAATCAGTCCTTTCAGCTCTGTGTTAGATTTAGGATGGTTTACATTGGCTCTGTCACAAACATTTTAATAAAGTCCCAGAGAAACCTCAAACTGGTGACATCATTGGATGGTGTTAAAAAAAAAAAGTTCCACTTTGCTGGTTAGTTGTTAGCCTTTATAATCTGATCAGCGTCTCTTTTTTTCCCACTATATTTTGTCATTCTTTTACAACTCTTTACAATTAGGAACATAATATTAAAAAAAGAGAAAAAAATAGTACTGGCTAATAAGGAGAAAACAGTTAAATATTTTGACTTCAAGTAGTAAAATTAGAAGAAAAAAAAAATGTACTGTATCCTAAGGGTAGGAGGTCTCCAACTGTASTATGTGTGTTATTTTTGAAGTATCAGATAAATTAATTGCAAAGAAAGTATTGGCAGTTCTCATGAGACTATTGTATAAACAAAGAGCAAARCAACGTTATCAGACTCATTGGAAAGGCTAATACTCATTAAAGCACTTTTAGGAAATAACTTGCAAACTGCAGCGTGCTCCTGCCGTGCGCCTGYGTGTGCATGTGGGCTCCGCTAACACACACAGGCCTGGTTCCCCTCTACCTGCTGAGCGTGCAAAGGAAAGGGCTTCGTGCTGCCCTCGGAGGAGCCAGGGCAGGGAAGAGCCGGGCTGTGCAGAGCCCCTCTCCTGCCGCTCGTCTGCTTGGGGCCTCAATGTGGAGCTTTTTCCAGATCAGCATTTTGAACGGTTAATTCGCAGCCACTCCGAGAGAGGAGTCGCTAAGGAGGCYGCGGCGCAGGCACTGCTCTTATCTGGTATCTGCACTCCTTGAGCTTTCCAGTTTTTTGAGTTTAAACAGATGACAGTCCCTGTGTCATCAGATGTTATTACTTAATTACTTTTAGCAGTCGACTTTTATATATATAAAAAAAAAAAAGGTTAGTCTGAGTATCTGAGTATTTTTTTCCACAACACACTGGAAAACTTGACGTGCTTTTCCTTTTCAGACTTAAAGGCTGATTTCATGTCCTGACTTTCCATCGCATTGTTCTTAAAAATGTGAGAACTCCAAGTGACTGAGAGCTGAAGTGTACACCCAGTTCAACCCGAGGAGCAGCCTGCCGCACCAGGTGCCAGGATTTCCCGTGATAACTAATTATTTATATTACAGTAGCATCCTGACGCTCAACCGCAGCCCAAGAGCCGCCGACGCTGCATGGACACGCGGTAGATGCTCCAAGCCCTCCACAACCGGCAATCAAAGCAGTAGGTGGGCGGAAGAGGGAGCAGAGAGGTAGGAAAGGCCTCATTTGAGGTCAGCAGCAGCCAGCGCTAGAGCCTGGGTCTTTGCTCCACAGGGCAGCATGGATTTCTGCCCCGCACGCCAGGACTCGGTGGCTTTGGAGCAGGCAGCTCCCCACCCCGGACCTGCTGCTTTCTCATCCAGGCCGAGGCCGCTCCGCTCCTCACCAGGAGGACTCTACATGGGTCGATTTATTCTCCACGTACAGAGCCACCAGTGTAAGCAAAGGCGCCCAGGCTGCTTTTGCTGCAGTTCAAAGGCACCGCGCAGCTCCGCGCAGCACTGCTCTCCCTGGTGCACAAGGTAGCTAGAGCAGGAGGTAGCTTGTTTTCCCCTCGCTCTTTATAAAACAAACAGTTGGCTCCAGATGCTTGGCTAGCGCGACTCGGCGTGGCCACATTAGCGTCCTCGATTTACACTTCCCACCAAAGAAACGGAGGCCTTTGGATTCCTACAGCCAATTTCAGCTTCCCTTAAAAATCAAATACAAATAGAAGGGCTTAGCTATCTAAACAGAGAAATATTTATTTTTAACACGTGACTTAGAAGCAGGATAACATTCTTTAATGATGAAAAAAAATAAACAGGCTTTCAAAACTGAATCGACTTTCTCAACAGATCTAATGCTTACAATCAGTATTAAAGGCATCATGACACAGTTGCACAAATACAAATCCAGATAAAACTACCATTTTCCTTATCCTGTTTCTTTTCCATCTTTCTCTAGATAAAAAGGCTTACCCTTTTTTAGAAAACTAATTCTTGTAAATGTTAAAGCCTTGAGGTTTTTTTCATTTTTTTTCTTTCTTTCTTTCTTCCTTTCTTTCTTTTCTTCTTTTTTTTTTTTTTTTTTCCTTAAAAAAAAACCCCATACCAGGATAACTGCAAGCATATTTCCAAAATAAAATAAAAAAGGTGATTTTCCAGGTTTCAATATGTAACAGCTTTTTAAATTATCCAATACGCTGTCTTGATTCCGTACAAATGTTCCCTTCCTTCAAAGAGACAAAAAAGCATGTACTGCCAGATCTGATTGTATGGAGAGAGTGGATCTGATCCCCTTGTCACTAAGGTTACTAATCAAATTTCCATCCAATATGCTCATGCAGGATTTCCTGATCAAACACTTAAATCTGCCCCCTCTGCACCCCCATTAGCTAACATGTTTTATATGTAGCGGGGTCATCAAAAGTGTAATTCCCTTAAAGAAACCTAATCCTGCCCTCTTGTCAACCAGCAGATAGCTAATAATGCTTTCTATCCTACATTTTTTGAACATCAATAGCATACCAGAAATTAAGATCTTATTTTAATCTCACAACAGATGTTCAAAACAAAGGTATCCCATATGCACATTACACGTATTTAAAAACAGTCAGGTGAAGAAATAAGGAAGTTTCGTATGAGATTAACTTCTTTTTYCCCCTCCCCAGGAAAATATAAGGTGGATTTTGCTCCTGTTGGTGCTGCTGCAGCCCTCCTGCAGAATGGAGGGGTTACCCCAGCACTCGGTGCCTGCCCTGCCGAGGCAGCGGGGGGTTTGGAGGGGGCCCGGGGCAGGTAGCGCGGGGGGAACCGCGCGCAGAGCGGCCGCCCCGYGGCCCTCCTGGCGCTCGCTCGTGCGCACGGCTGCGCTCTCACGCGCTGCACAGCGGCTCGCTTCATAGGAATAAGTCGTGCAAGCATCTAGGGAAAGAGGAAAGCTATTGAATCTGTCTAAAATTCAGTAGTTACCTAACTGAGCTGGCTGTCGTTCTCAAAATTATCTTTCATCTTCTATTAAAAATAACTAACTTAAAGACATGGTTCATGTTTTCTTCGTTAAAGATTTTCTTTTTTAACAGGTTGACTAGAATTTTTCATTATTGAAATACATCTTGCCYGATGGTGCTTTTTGAGGCCAGTTTTTCCCCCACACACCCCTTTCTTTTTTTCGTCCTGCGCRCGGGTCACGATCAGAGTAGCAGAAGTGGGTCAGGAAATTTAACCTGACTGGTCGAACCCTGGCCTGAATCTGCAAGGTCTGCAAGGCCCAGGTTTGTCAGAACTCTGTGGATTATATGCATCTGAATGGCAAAACAGATTTAAAATACTGTCTATTTCGACTTAACATTTGCCCTAGACACTGCTGAATTTCAGTTCATAGGAACTCTATTGACTCCGCTTCAGCAGTCAGTTAAAGCTACCTAAGAGAAATGCTTAATTGCACAGACTCTAGCTCTCGTTTTCTGTGATAGACGGTCATTAAACAAACTTTTAATACATAAAGAGAACAAGGGTAATCCTTGTGTTTTCATTTTTGCTTGGTTGCATGTTATGAAATCAGTATATAATGTTCTCACCTCTGAATATTAACTTGCATGGAATTCCATGAGAGCTTTTAAAATATTTTACATATTACTGAGTCATTTCAACTATCGTAATAGCTAAGTAAATGTATTTTAAGCATWGCATTTTGAAAAATATTTGTTGTGTTTCAGGCTTTTACTGATTTTAAAATGACTTCTGGAATAGAGTCAAAGAGAAAACGTATAAAAGGATGATTTAATTTACATCACATTTTTTTCTTCTGCAATAGCTTTAATGGAAAACAAGTGGGTTGTCTATGCTTGAACTAGAATAAAATTTCAATATAATAGTATATGGGAGAAAATTCAAATAGAAAAGTAGATGCAGAGAGTCTGGGAATATGAGTTATACGAGGTTTTTAAAATAAACAAGTCGCAATGCAAAAAATTAATTTTCCTTTTGCCAGTGAAGTTCTTCAGGTTTTCTCTAACATTGTAAAACCTGCACAATTTTAAACAAAGTAGTGATAATAACACACTCATATGTGGTGTTTAAAGACATGTAAATGAAGTGCTGTGATTTTAATTCTAACAAGAAATGATTCAGAAGAATTGACTCCTTGAAACAAATTACATCACATGAAAATAATGTGGACTCTGTAAGTTCTTAATTATTTGTGTWCAAAAGACCGATTCTGTTTACTAGTAAATCTGTTATTTTCAATTAATATCTTAGACTGAAATCTTCATTTCAATATGAATAATGTTATCATTTTTTTATCCAGTATGATCTTAAGCTTCTTTTTTTCAGTATTTTTAATATGCTTAGAAGTCTCCCAAATTAGCCCAGTCACTGAATAGAACAGAGTAGGTTTCCAAATAGTAATATGAGTCTTAACGAGAGATTTGAAATGAAAACAGCGATGAGTTATGCAAACGCAGCTGATATTGCATCATGCTCCCAAATCTTCTCTAAATTAGCTCTATGTCAGGAGGCTATACTGAGAGAAAAGGTTTCTTGGTGAGTCTGTCAGATTAAAAAAGTTTGAATAATATCAGATTACTGCAAGATCTAGGAGATCTTTAGATTTAATTCCAATAAGTAAAGTTTTTAACTTCCTTTTTTTGGTTGTTTGAGGGGGGAAGATGGTTTCATTTTAAAGCTATATTAAAGCTATATAGCTCTATTTAGTATATTACTTTTCTGTGCTTTACAATCTAAAACATTTAATAATTTTAGAGTCATCRTGAACTAAACAAGTGACGTGGTGCAGGTAACAGCTATTTTGTGTTGCTCTCATCCGAGCAGTGCATGAGGAACGTCGGAAGGGATTGTGCGTCCTGTGCGGCCCGGAGCGTCCCACGTCGCACGCGGTGTCTGTAGCAGAAAGCAAATCCACAGCTCTCCGGTCTGAACGGCACAGCCGAACACAAGAGCTTGGGGGTTCTTGCTCTGCTTTCAATCAGGAAAAGGGGCTGCTTTCAGACTWGGGGCAAATTTTGGAATAAGTATASAGTAGAAGTTATCATTGGCCTAAGGAAGCTCCATAATATTTCTTCACTTGCCAAAAGAGTAGGCTTAAAAAGCAGTCAAATTCATGAAGTCTTAGCAAGTTGTAACACGCTTCCAGAATGCAGTCCAAAAAGAAAATCCTTATCTGAGGTTTACGGTTGCTAGTTACCATGTGCTCTTCATGCTTACAGTACTGTGGGTGGCTGAATTAAGAAGTAGGAATATGGGTAAGACAACAACTAATAAATAACTGGAGAGTGACAAATGAACATTAAAATTTTTGCATGTATGTATGCATGTTTAGTTTTCATCCATATGAATATATAGATAAGTGTTATACTAGAATAATGAACCTTAGTTTATATCTAGAGCCATAGTAATAACATTAATAATAAAGACTCACTGGTGAAATATAAATAGAAATGTAAATAACAATACTTTTTAATGTTTTTTGTGATAGCTGGTGACATGGTTATGCMTTATTAAGCTGATTTTGTCAAAGGGAAAGAATAAAAGAAACATATGTCTAGCTAAATTTTACAATCATTTTTCTGCTTATATATGTATTAATCTAACAGTTTCAATGTAACCATCTCTTCTAGACGAAGAGATTCATCTTCAGTGCTTCTGAATACTAACTTAGTTTTAGGGACATGCAATTTAGCCACACAAATTAGGCTCAAGTGACACTCAAGTCATTACTACCAGAAGCTAAAACTCCGTTCCAGCTCTTTCCAGTCAAGGTGTTTCTCTGAAATGCCATTCTTTCTCTTCTACCTCTGTTTACCTCTCCGTTAAATGAAGACATTTCCCTTGTCTCTTTGGTGGGGGTTTCTCTTTAGCTGCTTCCTGGAACAAACCAGGATTCCCTCTCGATGATACTAAATAAAGCAAAGCTTTCTAGTCTTCCAGAGGCAGAAATTTAGGCAGGAAGGAGCATTTATYAATGCAAATCAGAGTTGCAGAAAGATGACAGAGAAGCATGCTAATTTCTGAGTCTTTCCTCAGTTGTCTAACTGGACCTTAAAAAAACACCAAAGACCGAGGAAGAAGCATTGAGACAGAAGTGCAGTCTAGTAAGACAAAACTCAGTCCAACTGTCAGGCTGCCTAAAAATCTAACTCGGAAGCTCCTGCTGAAGTCTAAACTAAAATCACAGTTGCAGCCTCTGTTCTCTTTGCTTGTCTGTTAGAGTTGCTGTGTTTATGCCTACTATCTCAGGTCTACTGTCAGAGAAAGAGGCACAGAAATGATGGGAAGCGCAGCCCTATGGAAACTTTCCAACTATCTTTTAAATAGAGACAGTGACTATGAAAGAAAGGTAGGCAATTAAGCAATATTTGAGTCTTTCACAGCACAAAATTCTTGCTCTCTTTTACCTCCCACCTCTCATACACGCTGCCATCAAATAGACTTCGGCCTGTGATTAGTTAGGTTCTTGTTATCTGCAGCACGTTTATGTCCTGTGGTTCTTAGAGAGCCACTGCAGTGGCACTTATTAAGAAACATTGCAGGGGTATTTTGGTTTGTTTAATCTGTTGGAGAGGGTGGATGAACACTGCGATACGGTTAGAGCAAGAGCAAAGCGAGGAGAAAAGCAGCTTGCCGAATGCTCAAAAGAAGAGCACGACCTTGCCCGTATCGGTGGCGGAGAGGCACCCRGAGCAGTGCTCCGCAGGGATCCCATGGAAGGCCGGAGGCTGCGATTTGCCCAAGGTCACCCGGCGGTCAGCGGCAGCAATGGGAACGGGCCAAGGTCTCTCCATTCCCATAACAGGCATTCCTGTTACCACAGGCTGCAATACCGACATGCACTGACATGTCCCCAGCAAGGCTCTAGTGCGTCCATGCCTCACAGCAGCCTTTCTGACACCAGA
The DNA here is from genome assembly GCF_003342845.1 of Nothoprocta perdicaria. Classification (NCBI taxonomy): domain Eukaryota; kingdom Metazoa; phylum Chordata; class Aves; order Tinamiformes; family Tinamidae; genus Nothoprocta; species Nothoprocta perdicaria. Next base: position 470,999 of record NW_020455477.1, read on the forward strand.
GCACCCCAAAGGAAAGTAGATTAGCTCTACTAAAACTAGAACAAGTTTTAAAAGCTAAAAAGTGATCAGTCCCAGCTTTGTCCCTTAATACAAAAAGCTGGAGCAGTTCAAGAGCTATCTTGACTAAATCAGCTCAATGAAAGCCTGGCTTCCTCCGGCCAAGTGATTAGCAGGACTCATTTTTCCTTTAAACCCCCAGGTTTAGGAGTCAGTCTCTTGCCTGAGAAGAACTGTAGCTTTCATTTTTTTCAAGGATATTTCTAACCCACACAGTGGCAAGGAAAAGCTTAAGCTCATGAATACCAAGAAGTAAATGGCAAGTTTAAGGAAAATAATATACTGTTTATTTAATATTTTTACTTTTTCTAAATCTATGCTAAAATTTCTTGGATCTTACCTAAAGAAATCAGCAGCTTATCTTCTTCCGGCTCCTAAGTTAAATATTTCTTGTTTGTTAATTATGTTTGAAAAGCTGAAGGCTTCATACCAAACTTCATAAATGTTTGGTTTAGACGGGAGTGTTTTGGTTTTGGAGAGGGAGGCTCTGGTATTCTGTGTTAATTGTTTAAAAACAGCTACTTTGTAGAGTCAATAGAGGAAAAAAGATTCTCTAAAGGAAATTTTATTTATTTTCTATTCATTTTGTCTACTACAAAAGAGAAGATGAATAATATCTTGTTCTTTTCCTGCTTTGCTATCTCGATCAGTAGTTGCCTGAATTATAATTTTCTTACAGAATTTACTAATAAATGCTTCCAGAAGTCTCCTGTTTTATTTCTAATGAAACGGCCAATTTATCTTTGTGTTTATGGAGTCACAATTTATATTTATATTTATATAGAACATAATTCCCTCTAAAAAATTAAGAAACCAAAATTCCCAAGCGACAAACAGGAAAATAAAAAGAGAAACCTAATCCTGAAATCTCAAATCAAACAGTAACTTAAATTTCATAAAGTGACACTTTGGCTTCAGGGAAATAACCATTCTTGTTTTGCCAATTAATGCCTTTTCTCCACATTCATTTGTTTTTATTTTTCCCTGCATGCAGAGCTCTGTTTCTCCCTGTTTCCTGCAACTTTAACATGCAGGCTACAGCAGCTACAGCACAAATTTTTGCCTAACCCCTTCCCATTCCAGCCCAGCACTTCTGAGCTCTATACTCTATACTGTATAGACCTAATACAAACACTTCTCAAAACACATCCACCACAGGTATGCCCATATGGCAGCCAACAAGGAGCATGAGACCTCAGATAGGATTAATGTTAATTCAGGCCATGTCTATAAAGACTTTCGCAGTGCACATCAATAGTTCCAGCAGCATTTTAATAGACAGGGATCTCAGAGCCAGGTAATAAAGAGTGTGCCTCTCATAAAGTGTATAAATAGTATTATTTTCATCACAACACTCTTGTCATTGCCACCCTTCAGTGCAGACAATGTAGCACAAGTACCTGGACACAAGCAGACCTTGAACTCTGATTGCTACTGATGCAAGCACAGCCCTAGCTACTGACCTGCTCTGCCTGCCCCTCCTCAGGAACTGCTCCTCATCACTCGTGTTGCCTAGGGATCTCTTGGGTGGGTTTTTTTTTTTCTGTAATAAATGAAGTTATGACAAAGCACAACAAATGGTACTAAGCACAAGCCTCCGAAGATGGGCATCACAGCTAATGAGCATCCTTCTTTTAGAAAAGTAAATCACAGTACCAGCATAATTCAGAAGAAAGGGCCGTTCCCATTGGAAAACTTGCCATTAACATGAAGCAAACAGCACTTAAGAAACACCATTCCTCAATGACTGGCAGGAATCATCCTATTGAGAAGCAGACCATAAAAGATCTGTCTCTGAAAACCATACCTAAATTTGGAAAAACTCATTGCCTAAAGTGGAGGTCAGGGTCACTCTGCCCTGTTACACCCCACATAAGGGCTAAGATTCACATAGGCTGGGCAATGGCTGGAACTGGGAACTGCTGAATGCTGAATCCTCCTGCAAATTTGGCTATTAGAAAAACAGATTTTAAGCAAGATGTTACCGAATGCCTACATGCAACACAGTAATCATCCTAAGTGACTCGTGGTGCATCCCATACACAGTCAAACATCCATGCCTTATGAGCTAAAAAGCTCGGTCTTTATTTCAGCATTGAAAAATTTCATTATTTTACCATGAGTCGCATGATATTAGGTTTTCCTGCCTTGTGAAGCATGTGATTTGTCAATAGTCCTTATTTTTTTCAGCCAGCTTATTTTTTCAGGCCAGGAACTGGCCTGTCTGAGAAGTTTTCTCATCACCTTTGACTTTCCAAGGCACATTTACATCATAGGAAAATGTAACATATCTCTATAGATGGAACAGAAGACTCTAAAGGTACAAAGAAAGAGAAACCTGGAGAAATCTTGCCTTCCCCAAAGGAAACAAAATGGAGTCAGAGCTTGACTAGACTCAGAACAGAGCCTGCTCTGTGAATTAATTTTCCTGTGTTCCTGGAACTGCAGAAAAAGAGGAGAAACCGCCTTTTGGGACTTGTCCTTCAGAAACTAGCTAGCTCTTTTGCAGCACTTGACTCCTTCAGCAACATGCAGAAATGTTTCCAGAGAGAAGTTTCCAGCTGGTTCTCAATTAAAGGCTCTGAACACTCTCCTGTGAAGGAGGATGGCAGCGTCATCGTACTCCCAGGGGTTTCATGTCCCACYGGGCAATGATATCACATCCTACAGTGAATATGCGACCTCCTTGCTAACACAGCAGTCGTGAAGTGTCTGTAAGACTACCTAATATCTGAGTTATTGCTTATTTCAAGGTGTGCATAAATTTCCCCTAGAGAATTTTGTTTCTACAGGGACTCCTAGCAGGAACCCAGCCAAAAGGCATGTAAGGAGCTGAACGGTGCAGTCCGTGCAGTGCAGTAACTGAACAAGCTAAGGGAAGCAGCATTTGATCAACACATTACTCAGCCTCCAAGATCCTTTGTTTTGTTTCCTTAGATGCAGACTATAGTCAAACTCTTATATAATGAAGTCCAGGGGTCTCTCTATAGTCTCTGATTTCACAGTCAGGGAGGTCCTTTCAATCTCTTGTGGGGACTGAGTGTCAAGGAGGGGGGTCAGCRTTCGCTAGAACGTGTGGCTTTAGTCATCACCCACTGCTTTTTACTTGCATTAAAGAAATGAAGAGAAAGCAGGGTGGGGGATAAATACAATTCGGAAGAGGAAGCCATAGGGGAACAAGAGAAAGATGATCTCTGAGCAGCTTGAGCAGGAACATATTTCAGGGGGGGGAACACCTGATGTGTGACTCAGTGAACCAAGTCTTATGAGTCTTTTTAAATTGTATTTAAGATCAAGAAGGGAAAAGAAGATGCTGAAAAGCTGCCTGTTAATGGAACCACACTGTTTCCTACAGTACAGAGTCTGCATAGTCTTCTGCAGTRGTTGCATATGGAGCCAAAGCCCCAGAACACTTGATACCAAAGTCCTAATTAGGACAACTCGATCACTCTGCCTTGCAAGAGGCTGGAGCCTTTTCCAAGGCTGCTCCGACAGCCCTGAAGGGCTGTTGCACAACACAGTCCTAAGTGCAAAGGGCAGCATTTTCAACTGGCAAATAATCCTGCTCACTGCTGATGAAAGGTATGTGTCAGTTCTAGCAGCAGCAGTCTTCTTAACAACAGCGAAGATCTATATATTGTTAGATATAATCATAAACCAATACTCCAAATATTTTCCATGTGCCTTTAATGAAAAGAAATGCAACTTGCTAACTTACTAATTTCATTTGTACCTGTCTTTCTTTGAATGCCTTAATTGGACGGTCAGTGCTTGTACTTACCCTCAGATTTATTAAACTGGACTATTTGGCTGTAACTGCTTTCCTGTTGAAAGATTTAAATAAGGAAATAAAAAACGAAAATATTCTCACATGAGAGAAACTGTATGAATTTCAGAGACAGAAACTGCGTTCTACAGTTAATTAAAAAAGAAGAGAATCAGCAATAGCTTCGATCTCCATGAGTTCCCGTATCTTTAGTCAAACCCCAATTTTATTACAACCCCTAGGAAACACAAGATACTCACAGACAGGACTTTCCCTTTGAAGTGAATATGCAAGACTGCCTAATTGGGAATTAGAGAGCTACAGGTACTCTGAAAATTCCACATCATAAAATCCAAGCTTTTGCTATTTACCACAGTGTTGCAGAGAAGCCGAGTGTAAAAAAGAGGCAAAATGAAATTCTATTTTGCATTCAAGGTTTTGTTATTATTTTATGGTAGTTGACTGTTTATATTTTTCTTTTTTTTTAATGAATACCACGCTGAACAGAATTGAGTGTCACACTGACCCTCACAGCCATTTTGCATATTCTACCAAAAAGCAAAGTAAGGTTATTACTTGGMAATCAAGAACTTGTTATCATAAAATCCTGCCTAAAAACCTTCASACAGTTCATCATATTCATAGACCAGAAAAAGAAAATCTAGTAAAAAGAGATAGAAAAGAAGCACATGAATACAGTAAGGATTCAAGGCAGTATCCAACATTGTCTTACTGAAAAATGTTTATTAGAAAGGCACAGATTCATAATTCAATAGAAAAGCCCATATTAGATACCTTTTATAGGCTCAGAAAATAGTATAGGATCAACTTTCTCCTCTCTGACAGCTCTATCTTGAACATTTTTAAGAACATTTACCTATTTATTAATGTCATGGATAAAGTCCTGTAGCAGCTCTGGGTTACATTTTGACATCCTTTTTCCTGACATCCAGAAATTCTTGTAACATGACATAAACTCCTGATTCCTCAGCAGTAACCGTGGGTGAAACACCAACATTTGAGCTGCTGGCCATCATCTTCTCATTAGATTTTCAAATATATTTTCTCCAAGTTGGGTGTAATGTTTAGAAATACCTTCTCCCTCTCTCTTGAGGGCATTATTATCCACCACAAAATTATTGTAGGAGAATTGGTATGAAAAAGGGGGAAAAAAGCMATCTCCCTCCCAAGACTGGCATGCTGAGTAGGCTGCACACTGTATTGTATGCACTCACACTGTCTCACTCATTCGCTCATCTCTTCTTTTAAATTTAAATTGAAATTCTGTGGGACCAGAACCACCTTTTGCTCTTTTTACACCAATTTACATACAATGGTGATGAACAACAGATCATAAATGGTCATAAAAATTAGCATTTATTGTAATCGGTGGGACTTTTTCTATAGACCTCAGCAAAGTCAGGCTTTCAGCCTCTGCCCTTCTGTCTGAATGTCCCACTGGCGTGGCAGTTAATTCCCCACACGTCTGTCCCCACTGGAATTTTACATTCGCAGGCAAAAATGCAGATTTTTAGAACAAAAATATGCAAATTAGAAACTTTACTTCAGTCTTTTCAGATTTCCCGCACCTCCCTTCTTGTGGCAGCCTGTACTTATATATATTTTTGGAAAGCGTAAAGCTGAAAAACCTCACTGCAGAACTATGGCAATAAAAACAAATAATGTGGCAATCGAGATAGCGACTTTGGCAACAATGTCTTTGCCCTGTTAAGTGCAGGATTAAGCCTTTTGTGCTACAAGTGGAACAAGATTTCAAATGGACAGATGGCACAGAACCAAAATTCTTCTCTGCTGCTTAACAAATTGTTTGCTTGTGTAGGCACAAGACATTATGCTAGAAGCTCTTCAGCAGCGGTGTTGAACAACCTTCTGCTGCTCATCGAAAGGTTGTTGTAGGCAGCATTCCCCACCGGGAAAAAAGGGATTTTAATGTTTTGTTTTTTATTAGAAGGAATATTAGAAGTTTAAGGTATTTAAGCTTTGATCCTGCAAAAAGATTTATGTAAAAAGAAGCCCACTGACTTTAGCAGGTTTTGATATTCAGACACACTGAGATGCACTTACACTTTCAATGTGCAAAATGTCTTACTTATTGGGGTTGAACACAGCCTGATTCTCCAATAAGTTCTTTCCATCCTATTTTCAGTTACACTCTCTAAATATTTTAAAACTCTCCTAACAGAGATCAATATAACAAAGGAATCTACAAGAGGTCTCATTTCCATCCAGGAGCTACTGAAACTCATTTCAGCTCCCACAAACCGGATGAAAGTCAAAATTATACATTTTTTTGTGAGGCAGTCAATATTTATAAAATGTTGAATCGGCATTCAATGAGTCTTATGTAAAAATAAGGAGATGTTTCCACAAATTAATATATGAATTGATTTAATATCTTCACTTCAAATGACAGAAGCATCACAAGATTTCACTTAGAAAATTTAACAAAAGCAGTAAAGACTCTCTATTTATGTTGTGATCTAAATTAATCTCTAACAGAACTGCTCCTCAATTAAAAATAAAGCACATATACCACTACAGACAGTTTACACATATATTAAGTTGTTGACCTGTGTTTATTATGGGAGGGAATTCTAGATTACACAGTTGAGAAGACAGAGGAGAAGTGGATGAAAAATTAGTTTATTTTMTTTGTTTGCTCACTTTCATAGTGAACTATAAGCAAATTAACCCATGACTGAGAGCAAATGGTTGAAACACACCTACTCAAAAAACTTTGAAATTTCAAAAAACACTTTCTTCCACAGAAACCTAAATTCATATAATTTCTGAAAATAATCTTAGAGAATGCAGGGAGTTTGATTAAAAATACATGGCTACCGTACAACTCACTGGCACCACTGAATTATCAGTGAGACCTGTAGCAAGAAAACTCTCATTATCTTCAGCCCATGTCAGACTTACAAAGACTCATTTTGTCTTCAAAACTTTTTTGATTTTATGTTGTGAATGGAAAGAGAATTTTACCAGGGGCTGCCAGCAGTGCTGAGACATGCAGCTCATGGAGAAGTAACTGCTGAGGAGCAGCTAATTGCGTTTGGCTGGATCCAAGTTTACGTCTGAAATGGAAGTAGTTTAAATGGAAACTGATCCTTAGAAAAAAGAAAACTTTTCAGAAGGCTTGTTAAACAGTGAAATGTAGTTTATCTGATCAGTTATAGTCATAAACCTGAGAATTTAAACTTTTGATAGTTTGTGATACAAAGCATAGAAGCCTATTCAGAAGAAAGGTTTAAATCCCTCTTTGGAAGTTCCAAATTAACATTCGGCCTCATGGACCTCATGAGAAGACCCCATATCTTCATTACACCCACGGAGATGGGGGAATTGAGATGAATATGTACTTCATTAAGTCAATAAGATAAAAAGCATTAAAAAAAGAATTGCTTTCTTACTTTAGAAGGATATTAGAAAACCTTGCACTGAAAAAGGCCGTCTGGGGAAAAAAACACACCTATTTCCTTAATATTCTTATTCTTCTCAAGACAAAAAGCAACAGCACATTTCCTGATGCAGCACAAGCATCAGCATGGGATCCTTTTCAGAAAGATTATTTCTGCATGCAATAAACACAAAAGCGACAATTTAAATCATGGCAGCAGAACAGTGCATCTTAAATGCAGACCTTGCACGCACTCTGGAGAACATAATAATGCAGTTCTCACACGTGCACTGCTGTGAGATGGGACAACAGCAATAGTGAAGTGCCACGTTGCTGTTGTGCAGAGGTTAAGTGAATGATTATAAAATAAAACCCTATGCTTACAAGCATTCCATGTCTGTATATGATCTCGTTGTTCTTCATAAGGTTTCCAGCCTGAAGCTTGTGATAAACTGTTGACATTGATGACATTTTGGCCATAAATATGAAAGTTTTGATTAAACTGCTCTTGCTGCTCCCTTCCATATTTGTTGAAATACTGTTATGGACTCATGTACTTGCAGCAATGGAAGGTGTTAATGTCCTGCTCTATGCTCTATAATGTTTTTAATGCTTCTGCTGTCAACATAGTTTTATCATCACACYTGCATCTCTGTGCAGCTTTCATTGCTGGACTAGTGCAATAAATTCAGGTAAGCTTCTTCATCAGAAGTTCAGGATTTTTTTACTCGTTTCCTCTTCTCTGTTATTTCTTTAAAACCCCAAAATRTCCTCCCCAACAAACATCCCAAGCTTCCTCCTCAGAGAGAAAATATTTAGTCAAGCTATATGGACAGTCAGAATGTACAGTCAAGTACAATCACACATTCTAGGGCACAAATTCTCCTGTGCTAAAGTAGAAATGTCAAATAGATGGACAGCTCTGCCTATTTTTCTCCAGTGACTGCAAGGAAACATAGATGAACGGCTCAGAMACATGCTCTGCACTGGAAGGCAGATGAGACCCCACATAGCACATAGGGTCACTCCACTTTGGGTCAGCTGAGTCCACAGCAGGAGTACCAGGATCACACGGACTGCATAGAGAGCAACCTGCCAGGCAAATTTATCCATTTTCTTAACAAGCCCTTTAGGAGTCTGAAAACTTTATATTGGACCTTCTTGGTTTAGGCAGAGAATGGGGAACATCTCTTAAACTGCTGGGAAGTCTAAGATTATTTTGAATATCAAGCATCACRGGCGGATGTGACTATTGCCCATTCCAGAAGGATTTACAACGTGATGTCGTCCTGCTGAAATGTTAGGGAAGTTTTCCATTAATTTGCATAGGATTTTATGGGGGTGGGGATGCCAACAATAACATCCATTACATGYTTAGGCACCATTTTTTACTTTTAGTATGTTAATGACTCATCCATGGCTGAGATTTAGCATTAAGCAATTTCATCCACACTATATGTAGTCATTCCAAACTTTTATTTGATTTCACTGGGTATAGCACAGGTTTAGAAATACGATTTATAAAACAACTTAAAAACAGAAAAGCAGAAAAATCTGGAAAGAAGGGAGATGTATCCCAAAACAGCCTGTGTGGCCTTTGCTTATCAGGGAAGGTACTGCAGATACAAACATGCAGGCTGTCCAAAGCATTTTTGAATAGCATGTTCCTGTAAATGCATTTAAAAATATACATAAAAAAAGCCACTCAGAATGCGTCTCTTCCACAATAATTCAGCACACAAGGGGAAAAAAGTATTCATGACCAGTTTTATAGCTAATTGTTAAGCATCCAGCTGTTTATCTTTACTGCTTTTTGTTGAAGATCTATTTTACTGCGTGTTTCACAAATGAGTGGGTGGACTGGATTCAAGGGAATATTTTTAATGTCGTGACACAGGCCACTAGTGAGCTCTCTCATTTTTAAAACTATTACTTCCCACTACATAGGCTTCACAGAAAGAGGAACTTCCTTATAATTCAAAAGATTTCTTCTATTTACTATGTATTACAGAACAGAACATATTTGGTCCCCAAGCAAGACAGTTTGAGCTGTACATTCCAGTTCATGGGGCAATTACAACTAAGTGAAGAGGAAGTCACTAGCAAGAGCAATGTCATTTTTGGTGGGTCTCCAAGCATGCTTTCCAGTTTTGATGGCTGACAGAGAGACACTCATTTTACGCAAAAGAAAACCCACTTAGCGCTGAAGTTACTTTGCCAGCTTTTTCACACTGTCTTCAGTTATAACCAAACGCATAAACCGCTCCCATTAGTGAACAAAAAGCCGTGATTAAATGTGTGTATTTAGTATGTGGACTCCCCAATGGGAAGCACCTAACTTGTGTACTGTACAGATGAGGATTAAACGACATCCCATGCGATGGGACAACAACCATGAAGGTAACTGTCCCCAGCAAAGCAGCAGGGTGTCAGCACCTCTCACTGACACCTGCTCCTGCGCCTGCTTGCCCATCTCCAGCCCTGCAGCGCTCATGCTGCCCCGCCGCACAGGGGCAACAGCTGGGGAGCAAAGGCTTCCTGAAAATCTTCTCTTCATGACAGGCTATAAATGCATTGTTTTTGGTAAAATAGCGTGGCTTTGAATTAAATACATAAGGGGATTGGAAAACTTTGTTAGTTATGTAGTTTTAGCACCTGTGAGGCAGCAACAACGGTTCAAGGATTGCTTCCAGAGTCATTTTTATTAGGACAAAATCTCTCACTGGAATGAATCCTTACATATGGTTGCCTTTACTGTTTCTACTGATCCTCTTTCCCATGCACTCACTGACCTTTCTGACTTTTTCAATAAATCTAATAGCGGAGCTATCCAAAGATATCCTTGGAAACTCACAGTCCAGTGACACAAAAGGGATATGTTTCCAAATGTTGCAAGGCAGTTATCCCCAAGGATATTTCCTATGGCAGGCCTGGCAAATATGGAAGCTTCCCTAGCCTTATTTTATTCCCAAAAAAATGTCTAAGAAGTGAAGGAGCTGCTGTCAAAAATATACCCTCAAATGTTAGTGAATGACAGAGTTAATCATAAGTTTTTYGGCTGGTGAAAATGCAGCTGACATTCTCTTGCCCAGTGCAGTAGCTGGTAGGCAGGTTGGGTTGATCAAGAGACAGTTTAAAAGCCTCCCGAGAACATTCCAATATCCACCTGGATCCGGACTCTTGGACACTAACAGAACTCAGCTTGACACACAAGACTCAAGATTGTCTCTCATTTCCTAYATAATTCTAACCTTAGGGGAAGTCCATTTCAACAACTGACAATATAAAATGATTTTGCTCTTTTAATTCTAAGCTTCTGAATTTTCTTTTATGTGTGTAATTTGGCTTAATCAGTTCATGGGGGGACGAAGGGAAATTGAGGCACAGAGCAGCTATGTGACCTGTCATCGTGATAGAAAGAAACCACAACCAACAGTTCTAAGTCACCAGCTATCCAAGTAATCAATTACAACACAGGAAAAGTATCCAGGATCTTACCTGAAACTGATTTATTATGGAAATTTCTTTTTTGAGGCTAGCATCAGAAGACTGGACAACTTTTAATACCAACAAGGCCAAAAAGTGTCAAACACCCTTACAGTAAAATACTTCAAGTTTAATAGTGTGCACTGAAAATTGATGCAGAAGTGATACACTCCATGATGAGTAATCTACATTTTCAGGCAGCTTCAGAAAGCAGCCCTGCAAGATACACAGCATTTGTCTCCAAGTTGCAGTCCTGCAGAGGAGCACACTGGAGCCAGGCGTATTAAATAATTCCTGAAAACATGTCACAAAGAATCCAGTGTTGGAGCAGACGTAGTTGTATAATTTGCAAGAAAAGGATGAATCACTTTCTGAATATAAACAAAGCTGAAGCTTTCCTACATTGCCGTTTCTAAGAAAACTGGTGTGTACTGGGGCAGCCTAGGTTCTGCTGGACTGTCCCATTYGGCAGCCTGCTTTAAGAACTGAGGGAAAAAATGGGCATCTGTAACTTCCTTCAACAGCTTCTCAAATATTAATGATTTAGAGTAATGATTAAAAAGGGAAAAGAGCGACTGTTCGTTAATCTAGTCTGCCCTCAAAACATATGAGGAGCAGCACTTGTCATAAGCAGCATTATCCAAACCGCTTGAAGGAGAGCACTTAATAAAAAACACCGCCAAGTATTTGCAAATTTGACATGATGTTTGAACATCTCAAATGTCAAGAGACATAATTTTCCATTTCTAATCAAAGCTGTTAGAACATTCCACTTCTCACTCAACAGGAAAACTCCTGCTAAAGTCTCTGCCACTTTAGCTACAGCCTGAGTTATGTACCTGTCTCTGCGTTCACAATCAATGCTGCTTTTGTCACGTTCTTGAGCATGCTTAGAAATTTGTCCACACTTATTTATAGTGTGGACAAGATATATACCTTTTCAAAGGTGACTTCATTAAAAGGAGTGATTTTCTAAACGGAAAAGGAAACTGAAACGGAAGAGGAAGAAAAAGATCACTGTGAATTCCATTTGTAAGAAAATKTATCATTTAAGGAATATTAGAATGGTCTGTATATTTAGTTATTTGAAATACACAGTTTGCTCTAATAATCTAACACTTAAATCAGAAAGCTAGGCTTCCTCTACAAATCAGAAAACTGAAACTACTTTGCCAAAGTTTGTGAAAAATGGAGCTGTTTTGACTCTGTTTCACAAGAAAAGAATTCATTGCATGAAGCTGTCAGTCACTAACAGCTAGACACTCAGTTTTCCTACAAAAAAATGCACAAATGGCTTTCATTATATTTAGCTGCAGCTTTAAGAAAATTTAATCAACTTAACTTGTTTAGTCTTTTTCCCCTGATGAAAATCATAAAGTCAAATTCACATTTAAACCTCTTTAAACTGTAGCTCCTGTCAGCACCTCTGTTTATATTAAATCTATAGGCATGAAATGCACTAAAATAAGAATAATGATATGTCTTAAGTGTATAATGTTAACATAGGTCCCAGACAGAAAAGTGAGACAGACAGGCTGAACATTGCAAATTAATTTTCAATGTGTTGTATTTATAGCAGTCATCTTTTCTAAATAGTGACTCTTGTAGTTTCTACATATCCTTATCCATCTGTCTCTGCTGGTCAATGTCCATTAAGATTAATATTTCGTAAGAAAATTGCTACCTCCAGGTTTTCAGAAGGGGTTGGCATGGTGCACACTGAGGTCCCCCRGGAGCGCTGCAACTGAGATAGCCCTGCCTGCTGGGCTCTGCTTACGGGGTGCTCTCCCCAACAGGCTAATTCCAATGCTCTCTGGCCTTTAAATAGCTGTGGAATCTCAGGATTTATACCATTAACAGAAGGAGAACCTGATGCTAAAAGAAAAAAAAAKTCCTAGAAAAAAAGCTTGAACTTGCAGATCGCTAGGCTTAAAGAGACTCATGTTAATGTGGAAGTTCCAGCTGCTTAGAAAGAAGCTCACCAAGGAATCCCCAAATGTACCTTATTTTTGGAGGTCTTGCTTCCATATTTTATACATTATTGAGATACCACAAGATGGAAAAACACAGTTTGGGATATAGGAATAGAGTTTTAGAAATATTGTTTGCAAAGAGCTTTGCTGAAGAAAAGGGCAGCAGGCATTTATAGGGTGATAGAAAYTTACTTTCTGCAAGTTGTGCCTCTGATTGCTATCAAAGTTAAATATATTAAGTGTATGAAAAAGCCAGTGATAAGCCAAACTGTAGACAATTTAAGTCAGCAGATCTTCCCTGAAACCAACTTGAAGAAACCAAAGGCAAAACCCTAGGCTGCTCTGGGACCCAGACTTGTCTTACACTTACTAAAAGTATGTAAATATCTCATGCCCTATAAAAGCTAAATTGCTTCTGATATGGCACTCTAGAAACAGTCAAATACACATATGACAGACATCTTTGCTGCTATCCAGCTTCCTTCGTGGAGTCTGTAATTTATCAAAAGGCACCAAAAAAAAGCCCTGGAAGTTAGCTTTAGTTTGTATTTCTTTCTATGTACTTTCCTATGGAGTTTTGGTGCAACAACTGCATATTCTTCCTGGGCTTATCTGCTGGTTACTGTTCTTACAGTACTACTTCCTCGCCAGATATACATAACAAGAAGGGTGAAATATAAGGATTAATGAGATAAAAGTTCGTTGTGGTCACATAGTCATTTTGTAGGAGCTAGATGCAATTAACCTCTTTCAAATTAGTGGGTTTGCTGCATTCTGATGACTGGGTTGATGTGAACGGGATTCCAATTCTGCATTTTTTCTATATAGACAATAAAATATATTGGTCCTGTGTAAAAGGGGCCCTCTGYTGAAGCTGATAATGTAAAGCAGCAATCCATAAATACTTCTGGTATCTTAATTTTGTTTTTGATATGCTATTGGAAGACGTACTTTGAACTTAGCATGGTGATACTTAGTTTTGCTTCAGCACACTGATCACAGATATCACAAATACTATTTGTAAGCCTCATATTTAAGCGACTTAAGTCCTGAAAGATTGAAATTAAAGGAATTTTTGTGACCGCCCTCCCAGTGTAGCAAATAAGATTGCTTCAAAAACATATCGCATTTATTTCAATTATTTCAAAGCAGACACCAAAGCAAAGTGGGAAATTGTGTTTTGTCACATATTCTTGAAATGTCAGTGTTTCCCTAGGTGAAATAGGGATGTAAAGTTAAACATTTCACATGCAGAAAATTCTGACAAAAGATTCCATCATTTAAGTGGAACTACTTGCTATGAAAGCAAAATCAAATTATATATAAGGAGATGTGGATTAGAAATTATCATAATGGGCTTGTACACAGGTTCTTCTTTTTTTAATCCTTTGCTTGGACTGGGAAACATGCTCTATGCTGATGATTAGAAAACATACACACAAAAACCCCAACCCCTTCAAATCAGTTGCCTAGCTCTGCGTGTCCATGTTACTCTCACAAAAGTTTCTGCAAGGCTGAAGATTTTAGATTCATAGTTCTAGAGAGGTGTGCGAATGCACAGAGATGTGCATGGTGATACGTAAGCATGAATTTTGGTTTGAATATGGAAATGTTCAAACCCATGAACCTGTCAATGACATAATAGCAAAATTTTTTGTTTTCTMCAGATGAACAGTGTTCAGTACCAGTGTCTGGGAAGTGACATATTTTACAATGATGCTTATATAAGCTTGCTACATAAAGCACACTGTGCAACTCATCTGGTTTAGTTTTCATTAAAATATTTCCCTTTAAGTCTTGAATGAAAATTAAAATTTGGAGATTTAAAACTACATAAGCTAAAAGCTCTCAAACAATAAGCATATTCAAAACCCAAACAAATGGAATACATGGAAATTTAYCATTGATCTTAAATCTATGAACATATTTCTCTAAGTTTTTATGCTTGTTTACAAATTAGTCATTATGATTAGAGCTAATAAATTCATTTTGCATTCTTTGGATAGCCTCCTACAGGGCTTCTCAACATCTTAAACTAGAAATAAAGCAAAAGTTACACTTTATTTTAAAATACAGAAAACGGATCAATAGCTGCTAGGGGCTTTATTACTACTAGGTTATGTCACTTACTTCACAGCTATTGAATCAGTCATCACACAGACTCATTTAACTGACAGAGAAAGCATTACTGCTATGCCAGTTTTCTCCATCATGTTTTAGGCTTCTGTAGCATTCATTATATCTCCAAGGATTTTCTTCTGTTTTGGAGTTTATTTAGGAATTAGTCTCCTACCCCATGCTGCTTTTTCCTCTCTGTAACAGCACATTCTCTGCAGAATGCCCATTTTCTCACAGAGGCCAGAAATCTATAACTAATGTGGTTAGGCCTTTTTCACCAGCCTTCCAGGAATGATTTTTGTGCATATTAAATTCCCTTCTCAATGACACCAGATGCTACTCCTCAATCAGCTACTCCTGAAAGGCAGTAAGCCCCATCTTCCATATTCGTTCCCATTTGTCTCTTTCCTTCTTTCTCGATGAATCTTGCATTTTCTCCTGCATCCTTCAGCATCTAACACCTTTATTTGGGAACCTAGAGCAGYCCCTCAGCAAACATAAAAACCAGTGTAGCTCCATGGAAATCACTGGAATATGTGATTTACATCAAGTGATTTACATCAAGGTCCCTGCTTTTTATAGTACAATCCTGTGAAACCTTCTCCCAGCAAAACTGCAGCAAAGTGAGAGAGAAAAAGATGAAGTACAAAACAATAACACCGATTATTGTGAGCAGCACCACTTGCAGTAATTTCACAAACTTGTAAGAGGCCAGCAAGTTCAGTGAAGGGCTAAAGGACAGCAGAAAGACAGAGTACTGGGGAAGTTGCTTTTCTGCTTTGGATTTTACAGCCTATTTGCAAAGGACCTACAATGCTGCACACAAGCACTAGCTGCAACAGCAGCTCTCCGCACACCGTCACTCCATTCCTGGTTTTATTCTCAAGTCTGTTTTGCTCTCCCTTGCCTTCAGTAAATAGCATGGGGAAAAGGATAGCAACGCAGTTAGGCTTTCTGGAGGAGACAAGGCAGCAAGACCATGCCACCTCAGAGTGATCAAAATTCCTGGGAGGAAGATTGTGTCCCCTTTTTTTCTATGTTATCAGTCGCTATCCCATTCCTTCTAGGTTCACATGGGACTGTGGCTCAGGTTTTAGGCTGTGAATCTGACCTGCCCCAGCTGCAATGCAGTTATCTACATTCATTTTTTTTTTCACCAGTGTAATCTTCATCACTTGTATTTTAATTGCTTGGAAATGCCAAGTTGTTTTGGTTCAGTCAAACCACAGAGGCGACATTTATCACAATCGTTACACTGCGAACCAGTTCAGTTCTCACCAAAAGGAACTGTTATTCCCATCAGTGACATTTTGTTCTGAAAACAAGGCTACTGATTTGGCTAAGGAAAACAAAACAGCCTTTCCCATTCCGAGATAGCTACTAGACTCTCATCTCAACCATGAAACAGAGGGGAGGTGCCACAAACCCAAGGATATTACTGTTTCTGGAGAAGCCCTTACTGATACAGAGGCTAAATCATAGGGACATAAAGTTGCTTCAATTTCTTCTACATTAGTCATGGTTCAGAAATTAAAAGTAATACTTTTTAACAGGAAAATATCATTTCTTTGAGAACTATTATAAAAGGATAATTAGGGTTAACATCACTATTTCTCCAAATATATTTGACATCAGTGTGGTGAGGAGCTAGCATTGCATTAGAGGATACAAGAGCTACAGACATTTTTGAGCAGGTAACACAAAGCAGTTCTCTGATCAGATTATACCTCTTCCCTCAGACTAGTGACACTGGCACCCATCAGCAGGGAGTAGCAGATCCCCAGGCCATCAGCTTAGGAAAAGTGACCACAGCTAATGAATAGAATACCGGGATTGCTGCAAAAAAAGGCCAAAGACTCGAGTTTCTTCTCACCTCTGAAAAAAACCTCTACCTGTAAAGCACCAGTTGTGTGTGAAGAACTGAAGTAGGTTTTGCTCTGGATTGGCTGTGTTTTGATGGAAGAGATGTGGACTAAAACTAAGCTGTTTTGAAAATCCAGAAAGCTATGATTAAGCTGATCATATATAAAGATTGTATCACCCAGCACAGAATCAGATCCATTTCTGGAAGGAAGGGTGGCTTCTGTTGGCCAGTGGTGAACAATAGTTTAAAGACAACAACTAAGGAACATCATAAGCAGTGAAGTTGGAGGGGGATTAGAGGGAGGTAGCATGTAATTATCCTGGCTGGAATTCAGCCTAGAGTAGCATTTTAAACTGTTTTTTCCTTTTTCAAGAGTAATTACTATGAAAACACTCAACCAAGACTGTCAAAACAGATCTGACAGATATGTCAATATCCCATTCAAAACTTGCAAAAGCCCTTTGTTATTAAGTGGGAATCTGCAACTCAGTACATCAGAAACATAGTTCCTTGACTGCAAGAAATAAAGGTAGTAGTCTAGATCCAATTGTCCAGAGGAGCTAAAGTGACTTAGCATCTTTTAAAATCAGAACAGTAGAAGATCATTCTTAAACAGAATTCTCTGGCATCATTCATGGCCTGTGTCCACTGCAATAACTGGAGGAAGAGTGGTTGAGATGTGGGGCCAGCTACTAGAAGGAAAGGGTAGAACTACCTTTTCTCCTTAGTACTGATAAAGACAACACATTACTGACTCGCTGTTGTTGGCTTTTAAATCCCCATTTGGAAAATACCTGATCTTTAAATGAGTATAAGCAATGAGCAACTGTAAAAATACGGGTAATAATGGAAAGAAAAAGAAAGTCCAATCTTGAAATTTCATTTTGCTGATGGGCATAGCATAGAAGACATGCTGATCCAGCGATCTAGTGAAACTAGAAAAATAAAGTTATGATAATCATACATAGAATAGGAGAGAAACAGAAAAACTTAAGTGTGCAATGAGGCACAGTATAGCTGTGTAAGTGATGTTGACTACAATGTATCAGGAGAAGTCCTCCAGTGGAGATAAGATAACATTATCAAACATGTCCTTGGTAAGACTGCATCTGCASTGCACAGCTGTAGTCACCTATAATAAAAAGATTATTTCTATCCGAAAGAAATGCATAAGAAGGCAGGATAACCAGTAGAAGGTATGTTTATTTTCCAAAGCAAGCCTAGGAGTCAAAAAAAAAAGTTAGCTTAGGAGAAGTTAGGAGACATTCATAAGAAGCTAAGAAACCTGACAAGAAGAAAGTGATTATTTAAAGACAGTCTCAGTTCTCAGAACATATGCATAAGAACAGTTGTGAATATGGTTAAGATGAAAGTAGGTTTCTAAAAGGGTAGCAGAGAATGAAGCAAACAAATTACTTTGAAGACAGAACAGAGGAGGGTACATTTATCACAGGTTAATGACTTAGAGGCTTGTTGCAGAGGAGAACTGCGTGCAGTAACCCTGGAGGTGCCTTCCAGCACCACAAAAGGATTGTCTCATTTATGACATATAGATATGTACTTCATTTCACTGAAAAAAAAAAAAAAACAAGGTGGATAAGAAGCACACAAGGATTACAGCAACCTTTTGAGCAGAAACAATTCACTCTGTGTAATTGTTTCTTTCTATTTTTTTTAATGAGCATATCAGATGTTTTTTCTCTAAATAGAGAAAAGCAGAGAGATTTATCTTTAGAGGAGAAAAAACGTTGAGAACAACAGAGGGCCAAAACTCTGATCCCAGCTGCCTCATCTGGAACAAGTAAGTTTATCAGGTTTTATATACAGCACTTTAAATTTACTGTCTGTTGAACTGAAGTTAGAATTTGGTCCAAAGTATGTCCCCATGTTTTTAGCTAAAAAATGAAGATCCTAGGTTTCCTTTACTTTACAGACAGAGCAAGAATGTCCTTTACAGACAGAGCAAGAAAGAGCAGAAGTATTTACTGCCTAGAAGGGCAGCTGTGTTCAGATTATATCCTGCCAACACTTGGGCATGAATAATCCGTGAGGAGCTTTACTGATCTGATTGAGAAGGAAGGCTTAGAAGATCAGCTTCAAAATTTAAAGTTTTTAACTACCTTCAGTTAGAGTGATTGCAAGACTGATCCTAGAATTCAGGCTTTGCCATTAATTACATTAGGAATACAAATCACAATGGGTAAAAAAAAACTCCCAAAACYGAAAGCTTCATTCTATCAGGGTTTCCTGGTAACTTACGAAATGCCTAATCAAGTACCATGTAGAAATAGATTCCTTGGAAAGAATATAAAAAGAATAAGGGGATAAAATCAGAAAAAGTAAAAAAGAAAAAAAGCAACATGTGAAATACCATTCTGTACCAAAAAATTAAACACAATTTTCTCAGTAACACCAGTAAGCAGTAGTAACTGTAAGGGAATGTGCTAATCCTTGTGAATCATCATGTACTAATAACCAGTTGGAGACACCGACCCCAACCATCTTTCATTGCTTGTTATGACACCTCTGATACAAACTTCAGCTCAGGCCCAAAGAGAGAGATAGAGAGAAAATAAGTTCAAGCAAGGACAGGGGAATATGGGCCTTCTAAMAGAACAAAATGATTTGTCTCCATCTTGGTCACTGGAGTATATCTGTGATACATATAATTAATTAATCACTTAGAATAGCTRACTATGTTCCACAATGCTCTAAGATTCAGAATGATTTTCTATTACCTGGGTTAGTTACCTTGTCTGCCCTTATCCTGCACAGACCTAAACTTGGGAGTTCTGTAGTTTTCCTCCTATTTATTATCTTACAGGTTTCCTTCATCACAGTGGGTGAAGCTTCAAACAGATGCAAGACATGGAATAAAATACRTATTGCTTCAGACCACAGCCAAACGGATTTTTCTTAGTGAAAAATCAAGCAAAGAAGCATCTCAGGTTGGTTCTGAGCTGTCCTCACACTATGCTTGATCTGACTCCAACAGAATGAAGAGGGGGTTCACGCTGCACCTGCTACAACACTGGTCAAATTTGTCAGGTGTCATGAGGCTGGTCTTTGTTCACACTAAAAACGCAGTTTCTAACCGGTATTTCTGGTTTTAGCAAAGACCATGCGTAAGCCTGCATCTACCTGCAATCTGAACCAAACCTTGAATACTTTTTATTTTAAACAGTAAGTCTGTTCTGTCTTTAATTTCAGGGATGTTCTACTAAGATGAATTTTTCCTCATAATTTTACCACAGAATTTGTTTTATAAATTTTATTTAAAATTACTAGCTGCTAGGATGCATTTCTCTGAAAACAGGTAGGAATGGTTTTGTGGTTTAGGATCTAGATTGTAACTTGGGAGATTTATATCTAAGTTCTTGCTCTTGGAGTTGTTTTAGACAATCCATTTAATAAAAAATTTTCTATTTCAGAGGCATGTTGGAAATTTTGTTGGAAATTTTAACTTACAATAATTAAAAAGTACTTCGATTTTATATGAAAAGTGTATTAGTGCTTCCAAAATTACTATCCAAATATCATTTTACAGATTTTTTCTAAAGGAAAAGTGAGCATATTTTCAAGATTACAATCCTGTGGTTCAGATTTGCTCATCTCCACACATACTGCAAAATTTTCCCACAAAAGTACAAGTGCATTTATAAGTGACTGCTCTCTCTCTCACAGACAGAAGGACTCTTCCAGGAAACTAATGCCCTCTAAGAATTCAATAGGAACACCCCAAAAAACTTTTGCAACATTCTTTTCAAGTAGAAAGCAGAAGCAGTTGTCCTGGCACAGGGAGGACCGGCTGCTCGCTAGGCAGAGGAGCTGGGGCGAGAGCGCGGCCGCAGGCCCGGCCTTTGCCAGCCAAGGCCGGTCCCWCCAGGCCCAAGCGAGACGAGCAGGGAGCATCTGGAGATGCTGGTCGGAGACTCCAGATAATCATGAGAGAAAAAAAAGAGAGGCTTGTTAAGGCCCCTAGACATCAAAATTCTCATCAAAATAAATTATAAAGAATCATTAAATTAGCCACTTTTCTACGAAGGAAGGAAGGAAGGAAGGAAGGAAGGAAGGAAGGAAGGAAGGAAGGAAGG
>NW_020455477.1:491875-515410 GCF_003342845.1 Nothoprocta perdicaria
AGGAAGGAAGGAAGGAAGGAAGGAAGGAAGGAAGGAAGGAAGGAAGGAAGGAAGGAAGGAAGGAAGGAAGGAAGGAAGGAAGGAAGGAAGGAAGGGGGCAGGTATGGCCACAGTTTCAAAGTCTAGAACAGGAAACAAAGAATATCATAACCAGCTGAAGCTACAGGAGGAACTTATATTAGCAGGTTATAATTAGCCAAGCTGGATTTTAGCCAGGACACTAGGGTTAACACCCTTGCATTTGTAAAGAGTGCCAAGGGATCTATAATGACCACACGTGGTCAGGCCTTTTTTTCTCTCCCTCACAGAAAACAAAAGCTTTAGAAGCTTTTCTAGCATAGAGAACAAAAGCTTTTTAAAAGCTGCTGTCCTGTCACTTCATCACTAACTAGTCTTTTCCTTGTATTCAGCTTGTATTCAGTGAACCTTGTTGCAGATTGCCTTTAAAATCCCACTCCGGATGCAGAGTAAAGCATTTAAACTGCATCCAGTCTATTAATGTGCAAGGGATTCACTATATGTAAGTATAATATAAGGGAATATAATATTCCCTGCTCAATTCACTTATTTATTGCAAAACTAAATAACTGAACATAGTGAAACTAGAAAGCTTGATCAAGTCATACAGAGACAAATCAAGTTACTAAATATTGCAAATTAAGGGAATCTGATGGAATGTTACAGGGAGTAAATGTTAGGCATGAATTCCCTCTTCCCAGTTATCTGCAACAGCCCATTCTCAGTACATTTGGTTCCCCAGTTGGCTCCTCTGCAGCCACAGAGATAGCAGTTAATTGCTTCAGTTGATTAGAATTCACAGCTGCATTTGCAGCAAGAAGGCTACTTTTAAAATTAACTGAGCTATCAATCAACAGAATAATTTGTTAGAGTTAAAAGCAACTGGTCAGCTGTACACTTATCCACAAAAACAGCAGAGTTTCTCTGGGAAAACTCCTAACATTCAATAAAACAATCATATACTTTTGTCCAACCTCAAGCAACCAATATAAATCATCACCTACAGTGTTTTAACTCTGTACTGAACTTTACTGCTTGCTTTCTTTTCCATGCACTATCAAATCCACTGAAGAAATCTTTACAGATTCTTTACAGATTTCTTCATTTCTTTACAGAAATGAAATCTTTACAGAATCTTTACAGATTTCTTCATTTCATGTTTTAACCTCATACAAGTCACTTGGGAGTGCAGTTCATGCATGTGAAAGTTCCTGCCCCCATTTTCTGACTGATTTCCCCCACTATTTCCATCATGATTTCCCTCATGCTTTCCACACCTTTGCTCTGCCAGGCACTTAGGCCAATGTTCACTCAGTAAAGCTCCTACTGGCAGTCTGGCAGTACCTGTTACCACAGGCCAGGTGCATAAGAAATAAAGCATGAAGATTTATCTGCTCCGAGTATTTTGGTGCAAACACTTGATTTTACAACATTCATTTGTTGTACCTGCTAGAGCCCATAATGATGTTGAGATATTTTGGTATCTTCTGCAAGCCAGAACATATACTCACTGACAGACAAAAATGAAAACATTTTTAAATATCTCAAGCTCTCTGACGTTATAATAAGGTGATTCTAACTACACGGGATGTGGGAACTCCTTCAGTCTGATTCACAATGTTCAATACTATGAACAGTGTGTCTAATTTACTGCAGGGATGTCACATTCAGCATTTTACCGAAAATTATGTTRACAGAGAAAGCACATTGTAAGTCAATTTGTAGACAGCAAAATATAACAGAACTATTTTCTGTATTTCTACAATTACTAAATGTGTCATAAAGATAATTACAATAAAACACGTTTGTTATGCTTGTGTTTCTGTACCTCTCATAAAAAAGTCCAACTCATTTGTCTTTCATATTGTTCTCTAGATTGCTGTAGTCTTGTTAACTCTGCCCAACAAACGATATAATATTCTCTTTGGAAAGCCTCTGTTTCTATGGTRCTTTTCATAGTTTTAATGTAGACAAACGACAACAAAACAACAGTTGGAATTATGGAAATACAACTATGTCCACTTTCAAAGTCTCTCTGTATCTTAGCTCTCCAAGCACTAAAATGGAGAAAGTTGGTGGAAAGTTGCAGAATAGGAGAAGGGGCTGAAGTCATTTCTTGCCAATGACTAACACCAGGCCAGCTTTCATTTCTGAATTCATGATGACTTCAAGTAACCCACACAAAGCAGGCGTGCTCAAATGGGCTGTCCTGCAGGGGTGAGGTTTATGGTGTGTTACATCTAACAGCAAAGCCAAGGGAGCATGGGATTCAAGGCAAGCTAGTATTCCATATATATGTATACAACTAAAGTCATCAGTGGGTTTGCTTACTAAAAGGTCTCTGAAAAGGTCTCTGAAAAGTGCTGTCTGAAGCCAGCRTTTTGTCATAAAATATTTTTAAGATTTGTTTGATCAAGTTCATGAAAACAGCAGAACAGAGGAAACACAGTGGAACACATCACAGAAAATCTCCCATCCCACTGTGCTGCATTTAGAATTTTATTAGCAACTGAAACCTCTGCTCTCACTATTTCAATTGTACATAAACAATAAACTGCTAGTATTTACTTGGAAAATACTTAACTAGTTGCAAGTTTTATACCTTACTAGTTTTATACCATGTCTTACTATAAAAACTGTTTATTTTATKCTATTTATGTACTTTGAATGTACTCAAACCTTTATACAGAAAAACTGCCAATGTTCAAATATTTTATAAAATGTTTGAATTTTTTTCATGCAGTTGAGTAAATATTGGTCTTGGGTGCATTTTTTTTTTTTTTTTTTTGTAGAATTAATCCCCAATGGAAAGGAAGGCAACACAAATTTTGCATTGATATATAATGGAACACCTAGAAGAAGACTCATTAAACTACTGGCTTGTCTTTAAATGTATATGAATGAATGTTTAAATTGTTTAGCAGTGACAGGTTAGCAATAACAAATGTTAATTTTTCGGTTAATTTTTGAAGCTCGYTTAGAAAGAGTAAGGTTTGTTCATCTTTTAAAATGCTCAGAAGTCATTAAGAGTTGAATTTTTACTGCTTGCTCTCTACTCAGAAATACTAATAATCTCGATGTTTAAGCCTCAGAGTTTTGCAAATATAATAATACAATTATTGTTCCTGCCATTGCTTTTTAGCACCTCCCTACAGTCTGACCTTTCTGGATTYGTTTTTCCTACATGGAGGAGGAGGAAGCTGAGAATGATCTTTGCTTAAATTTGTTTTCACTTCTTTCACCCAATGTCATGATACAGCTAACTTGTACCTGCCTTAGATAAAATGAAATAGTGAGACCTGATTTTCTAACATAAGCATAAAAAGCAAAGCAACTCTACAATACACTTCAGTCTAAATTTGCCAGACATTTGTCTGGATTTCATTCAGAAATCAGGAAGGATACAAACCATGTGTTTGCTCTGACCTGTTCTCTTTATGGTGAGGTCTACTCTTCCTGGTTATTTGTTGTTTTTATATATAAAAACTGCCTATGACAGATCTTTAAGGAACAGGAGATTAAGCTGTAAGTGGATGAGCACAAGGAGACCACACACTTCTGACTGCATAGAGCTTATTGAGAAAGTGCATATGCAGAGCAATGACTTTTGCTAAGTGCTCTACAGATCCTGTAGTACTATCCAATAACCTCTGTGCAAGTGGAAGTGCAGATAGGAGTGTGGTATCAACTGCAAATTGCAATGAGAGAATAAACTGCAAATTGCAATAGGGGAATAACATCCGTGAACTGCTTTGAAATAACCCTTTTATTTTCACTGTCGGGGTAATCTCAAGAACTCCCTTCTCCCCGTCACTGGAGATGATTAGGAGTGGCTGCCACTTTCTGAAAATATAAAGCAATTTTCCTTTCTCTTTTGGTCTGGAAGGTCTTGTGAACCATATTAAAATAACAAGCAACTGATATTTTGTACCTCTTGCTTGTTAAGCATTGTTTTCATAGCCATAAAAATGAGCCCATTTCATTCCTCAAAACCATGACCTGATGACTGAGGTGACCGCATCACCGCTGGYTGCATCACTTCTGCTCTAAATGCTTAAACCGATTAGGGACTCCCAAAAATCTCTCCTGGACCTGATCAGCAATTTGTTTCACTGAACATGTGGTTGGCCAGTGGACAGACGATTCAGACAAAGAATTCCTGTTACAAAGAAACACGTTTTCACTGTGGGGCAGTATATCTCAGGAGCGAGAGGTTCAGCTGTAACTTGCTCCTCAAAGACATTATTACCCTTAAAACTTCACAGGGTGGATTTTTATTAACTGCAATTAGAAGSGAGTAAAGCCAGAGATGAGCACGTTAGAAACCTCCCAAGTGTCTTTATTTAAATAATATTGGACACTTTTATTTCCTAGTCATATTTTATACATTAGTTTTAAAAGTTTTATGGCATTTCCTGCCCACAGAAATGAACATGTACAATGTCATGGTGAGTATTTCTTGTTACTAGAGTTACTGTATCAATTAAGAGTGAAGGATTAGATTAATTTGCCTTGGTAAGCACAACTTTTGTTGAGTTAGAAACTATTTTCCAGAAGGGCCCTTTCTCGAGGGGTACGTCAGTGAAATATCAAGAATTTAAAAAAAAAAAAAAAAAAAAAAAAAGAGCAGAGTATTTCTGAGTATTTCTAAATGCTAAAGAGCTTCTTCTTTGAGAAAGAGGGAAAATGGAAATGTAATTTCCTTTCTAATGAAAGATTAATGCACTCTTTGATGTGTGCTTCCAACAGCTGCATAGTGGGCCATTCTATAATCACACTTCAATGTTATCAGCTGATACTCTAACTTTCACCAATAAAATTGAGCTGCATTAGCTGGGTTAAGGGAAAGATGAAGAACAGTTTCCTAATAAAGGTTATCATGAAAGACCAACCCAGGGAACAACAACAAAGCAAACGAACAAGCAAAAAATAAACGAGAAAAAATAAAAGCTGTACTTTAGTTTGAAATAAATAAAGCTTAGTCTAGGCCCATTAGTTCATTATAACTAAGTCATGAGATGATGCTATGAAGTCGCTAAATATCTGCTTAGGTTTTTAGTGACCTTTTAATAGGTCCTCCTTGCAAGAGGACATAAAGTTTTGGTGCTGCTGGTCTCTCTCTAAGATTTTTTAACTTCCCTGCCTAAGCAGACTTGGAGGCTTCTAGGCACATATTGTAATCAGCCACCCGCATCTGCACAGAACTACATACAAATAAGGTATTCGTTGCCTCAAAATAATTTTTCAGAAGGAAGAGATCCACACAAGGTATGCTTCTTGAAAGGCCCCCTCCAGCAACAGTAAATGGGTTTTAATTTTATTGCATATTAGATGCTGTAAGCTTCAGGATTCCTCCCAGAAAGTTACCAGTATTCCCAAGAAGCTAACGGAGAAGGAAAGAGGAAACCCTGGTAACAGCTCTGAGTTGGCAGGACAGGCATTAAGTCTGTGTTAACCTGTGAACTCCACATCATCAGATAGCCCAGTAGGTTCATCATATGCTTTGCTGCATTATTGGTGGGAATTTTATTCTTCAGTATGGTTTAGAACCAGGGCTTCTAATTGTATCATTAAAAAAAAGCATTAAATGAAAACTTTAATATTTTGCCTATAACTGTATCTAGATGCTTATCAAGTTGAAAGCTTTTTTTTTAACTCTTTAATCTACATTCATTTTATCCTCCTGTCTTTTCAATAATGACAGAAGAATTTTTAAAATGCTTTCTGCGAGCTATGATCCAACATCTCTTTCCTAAGTGCAGTACAGCTCTGCTTCCTGTATGGGTACTGACCCATAACTGTGAACAGATGTGCTTCTTCGACACAGACGGAGCTTACAGATGTTCTGCTGCCAGAAAAAAATGCTGTTATTTCAGTGAAGCAAGAGGAACTTAGAGCACCTTGACCCATCCAAGGAACACCTTACCCTTTGCTTTGCTGTGCTGCCAGGCTTTTCTTCTTTTCATATAATGCCGTTGATGAAGCTTTAATGTGTGGGAGACAAGGCTATTGCTGTTTATCAAGCCCTTTGAAATGTCCAAAAGCTTTGCCAGAACTGAGAAGCACAAGTTTTATTGAACTGACTCTGTAGTGAACTCTCTCCACGAGGGTATTTTTACTTTATTTTCCCTCCAGTTGGTTTTATAATAAAGCAGCAGCTGACTCAGCAAATATGCCCTGCTCTTTTCATTATTCTCGAAGCTTGAAGAAAGGAGATGCTGTATATAGGCCATCCATAGCAAGGGAAAGCGGTGACCACAGAGGGGAAGATACCTTTCAAAAATAACTTTTTAATAGCTTTGAGAAACTCAATTTCTCCTTTGCTTCTGATGTAGTTTCCCCTTCACACCAAGGGGGAGAAACTAATGACAGAGCACACATAAGGGCAGGAGCAGCACGAAGGGCTGACCCTTCCAGTCACAGGAGAGTCATTCAGAACAGTTCCTCATGCTGATGCCATGGCTAGGTGAACTCCCTGTGAATACTGGGTTTGGAGTCTGCACAAATACTGGATTCCTGTTCCCAACCAAGAAAACTCCAGAAGGATTTGTAAAAAAGGGTTTCAGTCTGCTAGAATCAACAGATACTACCATAAGAAAACATCCAGGGGAATGAAACTAAAAATGCCTTTGGTGATGCCTAAGCGTCTGTTCAAGCAACACAGAACTTCTTTTAAAGCTGTGAATAGGAAGAAAAACAGATTTCCTCCTACCCATCTCAAATAAATATAAGGAATCCTACTTCCGAAGACTGACAAGGGTCCAGGCCTGAGAAAAGTTCTGCAAGTAAAATGGTCTTCTGTTGCCTGCCTAAAGGATTTGAGGATACAGCTGGCAACCTTAATAGTGTGGGTTTTTTTTGATTATTTACTGCTACTTTTTACACCTGCTTTTTCTTCTCACTTTCTGCAAAGGTAGTTAACTATGTCCAGAAAGCACAATAGTAAAAAATTATTCTAGGAAGAGAATTATTTATTTTCATTTCCAAATATTAATACATTTATTATTATTATGAGCTAAGGAATTGAATACATATAGTTTAATGACAAACTCTTATACAATATTTTAATTGCTATGATTAATACTTCATCAAAAAATAGGATTTAGACAAAATAAACCAAAACAATCTCTAATTAGAGGACTTAGCTACTACATGTTAGTATTTGAGTAAGTTATATTCATTTGAGGAAAATAAATCCTACCTGACAGCTTCTGATGATTGCTTTACAGAGATCAAAAAAATGAACGTATTATTTGGGGGGAATATCTCTGCAGACCAGATTCCATAGAGTTTACACTGTTAAGGCCTTGAAAATCCTGAAGTGCAAGTGCTGACACACAAACGGAATCACAAACCAGTAACCTCCAGCAGTAGGTAGACAGACTATCAGGCTTTTTGATAAAACACCATAGCTGTAGTCCTCACATCCTGCCTCCCTTCTTGAAGCCAAATATACCACAACTAGCACCTCACAGATCTCACCACCTGCAGAAGACAGAATTCTTACCTAGTAAACTGGTCTTCTTCCAAAATAGCTCTACAAACGGGAAAATATATCCTGCTTATAAAATGGAGCAGTTTTATCAGAGCTAACTCTCTGGTCCCTGATGTATTTGTGAAGCTGGTGTATATTCGGGTATACAGCTACCCAGGAAATGTCCTGCTGCAGTGTATGGATGGACAAACTCTTACYACAAAATCCTGTATCAAACTGGCTCTGCTTTGCCTGCCAAAATTGCCCCTGCAAATCAGAAAAGTGCTAAAACAAGTACCTAACTTGATCTCTAAAGCAGACACGCAAATGACTGAATGTACTGTAAGGAGAGAGGTGTATTAGGTTAAAAATGGCCATTTAAATTCTGTATAAATTGAGAATGACCATCCCACTGTATGGGCTGACTAGCTGGTGTCTTATGACTGCAACTGTTTTACTTCTTATTTAAGGTGTACRTTCCTCACTGCACATATAAAAGCCAACTCCTGGGCTTGTGTAAAACCTTGTTGATTACATAATTATCATCATCTTACTTCACGCTGATTTATGTTATGTATTATTAATACTTTATTTGTGACTCTATATATCCCTTTTGTATCTTATTTGTATCCCTTTATTCCTATGAAAAGCAAATAATATTCAACTTTCTCTCTTTTTTATTTTTACATATTATTTGCAAAGTGCATATGGCTACATGTCAGTTATATTCCCATCTTTAATCCTGAAAAGATCTTAGGGTAGTTTCATTTGGGAAATCAAACTGAAAAAAAAAAAAAAAAACCCATCTCAGTTATACCAACTGGGAGGGGAAAAGATAGAAACCAAAAGCTGTAATGAGGTGTAGAAATAAAACGTGGCTGTGGAACCCTCCAGCTGCACCCAGCTGTTATCAGGGATATTTCTAATTCTGCAGACAGTAAAGAGCCTCATAGAACTAAACGGCTTTCTGACTGCAGATCTATGACTTTTGTTGATTATGCCTTTGAACTAAGATTGTCTGAGTACACAACAGCTGGTCTTTAGGAAGAAATCAGACTTACTAAAAACAACAATAGAAAAAAAAAAGCCTAATGCTTTATGGTAGCAACAATGTTGCAGGCAATTTCCTTAAACAGATTGAACCACTGAAACAAATTAGACTAAATGTGGAGTACTGTATGCAAAAAAAAAGCAACAGTGTAACCCAAGCTGTTTTATATGCTGTTTAACATGTTTTAATTGCAACAAAAATAAGGACATAAATCAATAATCATATTACTTTGGATTTACAAGGGACTACAATTTTAAGAAAAAAATTTGCAGCTATGGAGGCATAGAATATTTTTAAACTAAGTGAGAGACTAGAGGGGCAACTATCTAGACCTTTGGTGTCAGAGCTCTTCAGTGTACAGAACTATACGCTCTGGATTTGTACCTGAGCATCTAGTCAAGAATAATGGTTTAGATGCAACCCTAATACAAGTGAAAGAATAAATCTGTCATTTCCATGTCTATCAGGGTTCAGATTGATCTCTCTGATAGTCTAACACCCTCACCTGAGAAATAACACGACTTTGGAAAAATATTTCAAAGATTAGTTTCTGGTTGACACATGTTGCAAACGATTACCCGCTGTGGACACCACGAATAGCACGCTGTAATCAGTATTAAGCACCAATCAAGAGGTGACAGGTAGAATGTCTACAAAACTTCTGCTTATCATACACTGTGGTTTAGCAATAGTAAGTCTGCAGCCCTGGGTCCTCTCAGAGTCTTCCTCAGAGGGCTGCTCAGGTTTCTCTGTCAGTGAAGCCTTTGTTTAGTGCCCAGTTTTAGCGACATTAACTGAAAAAGTGAGTCTTCAACATGCCACTTATCTCCAGAATCCAACAGCTGTGTGATGCTGTTCTCACTTAGACACTCTAAAATGTGTGTACTAGTATCATGTCAATCTGGCTTCACAGCACTAGGGATTTAAAATCATCAGAGAAGGGCAGAAAGCTAGTTTGTTAAAAATAAACTGTTTTTAGAAGCTACAGCTGTTTCATGTTTCTGTTTATTTTAAGCTCAACAGTGTCAATTAAGCAGTATTTTTTTCCAGAAAGGTTTTACCTACCATTTTGTGTTAAGTATCCATTGACTGCAACTTAGATACATGTGCAACTTTAATCTTGTGTACGTTACCATCACTTCAAGTGGCCTATATGTACTCAAATTCCCTACATACCTAAGTAACCTTGCTAAAACGGAGCTTCCAGAGCCTGGTCTTCCTCTCATCAAATTCAGTAACAATACTGACCTTGACATCACTGAGCAGAAAGAGAATTTTAAATCTTTATTCTAAAGACAGATATCATTTGTGACAATGGACAACTTTCTTAGAAGAAAGGAAAGGAGAGGGAAAGGGAAAGGAAAGGGAAAAGGGAAAGGAAAAGGAAGAGATAATGCTTATACCTAAAAACATTCTGGTGTTCATTTTTCATCAGTAGAGCAAGAATATACAGTTTTCTGCTTTGAGAGTTTTCTACTGGAGTCTATAATGGTTTGGCAGTTAAAAAAATTACACATTTAATAACCTATCTAGAAGTCATAATTTAAATACAGAAGAAGGTGATAGCAAAGCCCATTGGTTYCCATGTTTCTGCTCCATTATTCAGTTACAATTTAGAAAAGAAGATGATAGAATAAAATTCCACAGCAGCACTGCAATAGAAATGCTGTCAAGACTAGCTGACRATAATTGCTTCAACTGCTGTCTGTGCAGGTAATGTTACCTAAAGAAGAACCATATGAGGGCAAACTGAGCAACGTAGAATGAAAACTACTAAAGTTTAATGTAGCAGAGTACCTTAAAAAGACTGGATATTCAGCAGTACATCTGAATGTATGACTACTTGAGACACCTAATAAATATCCTGAATACCTCTAGTTTCCGTTTATCAAGATGTAGTAAAATTCCATAAGAAATTAACAGCATCTCATTCAGTTATAGAGCCCCAATGAATTACTTCCCTTTGATGCTGCTGCATCTGTTTCCTTACAACCCATTAGAGGACTGATGCTCAAGAATGACAGGTGATGCAAAACACATAAGTTTTCCAAAGTACAAGGCTACACATGCATAACAAATCTATTTGACTCAAACAATGCAACTCTRTAAAAATGTGTTATATTAGTACAGACATTTATCAGTTGATCCATACCAAAATGACCCCTCTTAAATCTATTTAGATTAGAAGAAATATGAGTAGATGATTTTGGAGAGAAATTCAGATGTTAAATTATCTGTGTCTGTAAGCAGTCTCTCATGAACTCAGAATACCTGCTTTAATAATAATAATAATAATAATAATTTATTATTTTTTATTATTATTATTTCAGAGCCTATTTGCTTAGGCTCTGAACAGTACTGGCCCTTGGCCTTAACACCATCCACTGCATGCACACCATGCAAGCAGACTCCACAAACCCAGAAAACAAATGGAGGTGGGGCTGAACTGTCCACAGTGTAATATATGACAGCAACTAGCACAGGCAGTTGAAGCATCAGTGCACTAGAAAGACATTGTTGGACAACACTTCCCTTAGCTATGAAACTGTAGGCCTTGTAGTTAAAGCGCAAGTGTAAGAGGCAGGAAATCTGGGATTTATTCTGGGATCTGTCATAGATTTCCTGTGTGGCTTTAGGAAAGTCTTGTGGAGTTAACTTCAGCCACGTGGCTTGCTTATTTCTGGAAGTAGCTCGTACCCATGTCTCGACCACCCCATTGGAGCCTGGACTCATCAGTACCAAGGGTAGGATGTTGCCATTGCAACTTTTGCACACAAACAGCAGCAGAGTCGGGATTTTATACAGGTGAAGCAATATGGTCAAAAGCAAAAGGGCAGAATATAAAAGGACTAACAGTAAGGCAGGCAATATACTCCTTCCCAGTAGTTAGGGAGGAGAAAGTAAGAACATGAACTTCGGTCTCTGACTGACACAGTTGTTACACAGGTAGTACCAGGAAGCAGTAATCACTTCCACTGGAAGTAAAAACTCCAACTTCCTACTTCTTTCCAGCAAGTAAAATAAAAGGAAAGCACTGGATTTGTCATTTCTTAAATCATACCTCCTCTGCAGTCTTCACACACAACACTTCCTCCTCTTTAAATCTAGCTTCCTCTGGTGAGAATCCAAGATGTTCATTCTTCTATAAGATACTTTCATATACCTTAAAAAATAAAGCACATAGGTTTTGATTATACAAAGTATTACAGTCATTGCAGTAGGTCAATTTTACGTATCGGGCCTGGGTAGCTAAACGTCTCTACATGTTCCTTTTGTGAGCTCATATCCTTTTGGCTTCTTCTGGCTGCAAACAGGGTTCCACCCATTCTCCAGGGGCAAGCCTAATATTAACATAAATAACTCACAACAGTAAATCATTTCATGGTTTAGGTCACTTGTATAGTGTTCAGATTATCTGTTTATATGCCTTATGCTTTGAGCTATTTTGATTCTACTGAATATAGATACCTACAAGGGAAATAAAATCTCAGCACGGCTCAGTGCTGTCCTCAGCTTCTGTAGAACATATGTTGAACAAGACGTTGCTCAGCTGAAATGCCAGTACTAGCAAATACAGCTAATAAATCACAGTATTTGTACCTGTACCAGTGATGTTAATGGATGTTTAGATGTTAGCTGAATTCTTCTTGATGTTTAGAAATTTCTGTTAATTATACTAAAAAAAAATCAAGTAAAACAAGTACTGTGGGCAGTGGAAAATGTAGTCCAGAAAAAAATTATTTTGCATTTCATCTGTATGAAGAATTCTGCCTAATAACCCACCAGAAGCCATGACGCAGTCGTTGCTGCATTAGAGCACAACCTAGTAACTGACAAGGAGCTTTTCCTTCCTTCTGCTGGCCTAAAGGACAAGCACAGGGATTAGAGAACATGGGCAACTGCTGGTCACTGTAGTCTATTATCCCTGCACAGCACAGAATCGACCTACTCCTTGACAAGTCTCATATGGCCTATAACAACACTAAAATAGAATTGTTCTGGACATATATTTTTCCTTGTTAAATAATAAAGCACAAAAMCAAAATCTTTCTGATTTTTTCAGCTTAAGGTTTATTATTCTTATACATCACATGGACCACATGATAATCTGCCCAGGTAAATGTGTTTAATTGCTACTTATAGTTTCATGTATCATTTCCTCTGACTTTTATCAGAATCCTTGTGAATTTTCTTAGGGATCTAGAATTTCGATTTTAAAATTAAAAAAAAAAAAAAAACTTGTAATGTCAGGTGTAAGTCGATCAAATCTCTACAAAAACACCATATAGTAAAAGAATACAAGGTTTCTAAAGTCAGAAATGTCTGTTCTGTAGGATATGCATTTTATGTTTTTATGTCACATCCTTTGAGGATTCAAATCCATCTACCTTGTTTGCATATTTTCATGTTTCCAAGCACTAGCATCATTACTTCTCCTCCCTATTACTTACATTATATAACACTTATTAATTATTATAATTACTTATCCAATGTTTGTTAACCATAATTGTAACCTACCTGGGGCTGATCTTAGCATACAATAAAGGGAATTTACCCYGATTTGTCCCTGCAGGATACAGGGATTCCCATTCATGTTCCACACCGCAGCATTCTGCTCAATAGCAAACACTTCCTGGCCACGCTTCATTATCTTCCAGGAATATCAAATCAGGCTCCAGTTTGCAAATATAAGAAAGACTTTTCACAACCTCACTTATGAAAAATGAAAAGTCTTTGCCTTAATGTAGTTTCAAAAAAAGTACAGTCTTTCTATACAAAATACTCCTCTCTGCTGTTCTTTGTTAGCCTTAGTCATCCTAAGGCATCTATAAGGAATTTAGATGCCGTGATAATGGGCACAATGCAAAATCAAAGCAGCAAAATTTTGGCATGTCTTTTTTTACTGTAGGTTTGTACAGCGTAAAGCACAGCGGGCCTCTCATTCTGACAGGAGCTTCTGGGAATACAGTTCAACAAAAACCAGGAGGATGAAGGTACTGCTGAATACCACAGGGTATTCTAAGCACAGGCATGAAACCTAACTCATCCAGGGTGGATTGAAAGGCCAAACTGTTTGTCATATAAATTAAAAATGCAAAGATCTGATTCCTCGAATCCCAGGGATTGCTGCTTTGGGGTGTCTGTGTTTCAGCTGATATGTCCAACTCAGTCTTGGCTTTCATATTGATTTGGGGTCAATATAGGTGCAGAATGATCTCAATTAATTTCAGGAAATGAGGTCTGATCATAAGTGGGTAGGTTCTGGCCAAATTCCAGTTGAAGTAATTACATTCTGCTTTTCTCAATTCTCTTAACCACTTTTGAACATAAGATTCTCAGACAAGGTTATGTGCTTTACTTTAGCTATAAAGAGAGGGAAATAACACTTGTGAATCTATGTACTAAACAGGAGAGAGTTTCCTTCCTTTTTTTAAGGTATTCTGAAATACTACTAGGTAAAATAAAATATATTATAACACTCATTCTAAAAGGATAAAGAGATTCTCATTGTAAGTTATCCTGTTACTTATTAACAAAAATACAAATGAAAACTAGAAGCATATTGATCTCATTGAAATGATTTGTTCATTGGAGCTTTATCAATTGAAGACTGAAAAGCTACAAGGGGGACGCTAACAGTTTAATTTTGTTTCCATCAATACTGACATATAGTAGGCATAAAATTAGGTAGATGATCCAACACTTAAAGTTTGGGCTTATCATAAAGGAGTTTTAATTTCTTCAGTGTCCACCTGCAGCAGTTCTGTAAAACTGCATTGAGAGATGAAGCATGAGGAGATGCTCAGAATCAAATTTGAGTTATGGCAGAGTGTCGTGCACAAGGAGATGGCAGCCTAGCAGCAAGCCAGCCCCTCGGCCTCAGCACCTGGGCAGCAGCTCAGGCCCCACCGCCCCRAGAGGTTACGGGAACCCAATTGCCACTCCTCCATGCACGTGACAAGGCCAAACTACCTGGAATTGGCTGAAGGATCGAATGAAAAAGCATTAAAAATATTCTCCTGAATGCTTCTAAGMTGTGACAATTATGCAGAAAGTGCTATCTCTGAAATATCAGGGGAAAATATCAGTTTGTGTGTCATATTTTTGCTGCCAGAGCCGACTAAATGGTCCAGGAAAGCTCACTCCTGCACAGGGACACAGCTTTGTGCCCCTCTCATGCAGGGATGGCCAGGCACTGCTGCTATTAAGGAAATGCAACTCCTGAAGTGGAGCCCAAGCACAGAATGCGGGCACAAACTTTTGAAAAACTGCATTAGCTGCCATTTCTTCCTGCCCTCGCCATCCCTCCCAGTTCCATTTCACAACATGCTACTTGTGTCTAACTATTTTTGCTATGTATTTAGGAAACTACAAAGAGAATAGAAAGCATAATTATCCCATTCAGATTATTGCACCTTGGCTCCCTCAGAATTTACATTTACTATCAAAAATTGTTTACAGAGCATTCACTGATACATTGGTTAAGTTTACTTTTCATTCAATTTTCTGTTCCAAGGCTATTTTACAGAACACTCCCTCTAAGACCTTCAACTGTGGCCACCCACATCCTGAAATTTTCTCTCTACTCAATCCTGCCTATGTCGCAGCAGAGTAAATTTTCTTTTATGCAGCACACTTCTTCCAAAAAACATATACATCTCATARTATGCTTTATGTTATTTTCAGCAGCTTGTGTTGCCCTGTGCAAGACACCCACACACACATACCCATACAGGCACCTACGGAGCTATTGTTGAAAACTTCCATTGGAACCGTGTAGAGGAAGCCCATCTGCCACAGCTCAGGATGTCCTGTTTCTGTGAGGGGCTCTGGCTACTCATTGGCCATTTTCTTGTAGAAAATATAACTATTTAGGAGATTGGACAGCATTTAACCTTGCTTCTGTCAGAAGAACCTAATTTGCAAAGGGTTTTCCAAATAGCTTCCATCATGAGCCGAGATTCCTGAGGCATGGATACCTCCTCAGAAAGAACACTTTTAGTCTGAGTGTCCTCTGTCCTGGTTTGACAGTGGGAAAAGTGCATGGAAACAGATCTGTAAGAATGGGATACACGCTAGTATGCAGATAATCTCAAAATACAGCTGCTGCTTCCAAACGATCCCTGTGGCCCTGATCGTCCTTCAACCCAAATTACAATGCAACGCTGGCTGGTCTGTAGCCCGGGTGTGGGCAGGGTGGGCAGGAGCTGCTCCCCTGACCCTMCACGAGCAGAAAGCAACTTGGCTTCTGAGTGACCTGGTGAGGCAGAGCAGGYGGCCTCACGGTGCCCTAACCCAGCAGGGAGGACACACGCTCATCCCGTCAGAAACAGAGATCCCTGGCTTCTAACACACTGRGTATATAATCCAGGGTTAGCATCTGCTTATGATCTATATTCCCTTGTTTTAAGAGTTTGGTTGCTTTGTAATGGAAAGGAGGCAGCTCTGAGGCTGGTTTGGATTCTGATTTTATTGGCTATTAYTGCAAGATTGCAATAAATTCAAACCTCAGGAAACATTTTTATGATTGACTGGTGATACTTGTTTTATTTTACTATAATAATAATAAYAGTAACACATGTTCAAAAGCTCTCAAACATACCTGAGAGTCACACTGCAGTCATTTTTAATAATCATATTTCATTAATTCTTACTAAAGCGAACACAGGAATATATACAATAATAGTTCATTGTTACCATCCATCCAATTGTTCTTCATTTTAAAGATACAGGAATTAAGAGGCACAGGAAAGCCACTGACCTAGAGCCACCAAGAGGTCAGCGGCAGTTAGTAACAGAACCCAACTCAGCTAGGAATGTGTTTTATCTTCAAGAGAAGTGACTCATACAGACTGGCAGAGGGAGACCCAAAGCAATGACACAGACATCGGACAAGTGAAGGAAAAGGAACAACACACTACATAAGATCTAACCACATTATCATAACACACTAGATTTTCTTCTTAAAGATGCTGTGCAGGACTGGACTCTGTGTGAAGTCATTCAAAACCAATCAAAAAATGACAAAGTCACAATTTTGCCTTGGTTCTCTTAGATGTCTCCATCACAAAATATGGGAATAAGGTGATTGCTGTTCTATCTAACACTTTATGCTTTAGTTTACMATTAAAAAGGTCTGTTCCCATCAAAGCATTGACATTGTGAGAAAGGTTATTTGAGGGGATAGCAAAGGACAACACACAATGTTTCTTCTTTCCTATTGCTACAGTAATGAGTATGTTGATGATACCAGGAACTGAAAATTCTCCCTTTCAGTAGCTTAATTAATTGGACACCTTCACTGTAGATGAAAAAAGTC
Source organism: Nothoprocta perdicaria (assembly GCF_003342845.1). Lineage (NCBI taxonomy): Eukaryota > Metazoa > Chordata > Aves > Tinamiformes > Tinamidae > Nothoprocta > Nothoprocta perdicaria. Next base: position 508,739 of record NW_020455477.1, read on the forward strand.
ACCTGAGCCGTTTAAGTAATTAAGAAGTGTTCCCCAGGTAATCATAATACAGGAAAAAGAAGGTCTGCAATGCATTCAGAGTGGAAAAAAAATGGAGCTTTTACACATTCTAATTGTTTTCATAATAAAAAAAATACAAAGAGTTTTGAAAGATGGGAATTCTTTCATGCATTGAGAGACTTTTGCTACTGTCATTTTTGTGTATGACACAAAGCCACACAGTGCCATCTAGTGTTCTGTGGCCATAGAAGGCTTAACATGGTGAGAAGCTTCAAAAGATGTTCCAAATTATTTCACAGCAATAAACACTTGCTTTAAGTGCAAATATTTCTTCCTTAAGGCTGAAACAAGCACAGTAAATGTATAGAGAGTTTTGAATACAATTTTCCAAAGTTATTGAATATTATCCCATGTTGCTGTGTTGCTAAACTGATTCTCACCTCATCTCAGTGCTCAAATTGTCCTTTTTTGCTGTTGGATCTCTACTGAGATCATCCTAGCAATAGCCTATCTAATTAATCAGCAGAGAACAAAAATTTCATTTCTTGCTTACTTTGTAAGTGGTACTTGAGTTGGAAATACTTCTGTTGCACTGGAGTACACAGGAAAAAAAAAAGAAAATGAAGCCATCACTGGGTTCCAGCATTATACTGTAAAGTGTCATATGGACTGGCTGCATCTCAACAAAACCTAGAAAACCTCAGAAACTTGTGCTGTTGCAGAGACATATAATGAACAGAATTGGGTTTGCTTTTCCATGCAGCAGTTAAGCTGCATCTGCAGAGTCAGATCCTGAATTATAACCCCAAGTGTCTTTCTGGAACTGGGAAAGTGCCACAAGAAAACAACTGAGTTTATTTAACGTCTATCATGAAAACAGAATGTTTCCAGCAAGTACAGTGCTCAAGGGAGAGCTTTCACGGGAGGACAGCCTTAACTAAGTTTTAGCCACTGTGAAAATGCCTTTTCAGTTACCTGAAATGTTGTGACAAAATCTAGAGGCTTTCTGCGAAAGAAGATCCCGCTTCCATCCTTTCCCTCTCAAAGGCACATCAGACTGCTCTGTGACTTGATTCAACTCAGTAATCTGAAAGAAAACAATTACTTTTTTTTTTCCACATGAATAAAACAGAAGCAGTTTCTGAGAAGATTAGGTATGTGCTAGATGAGTGTATGGGAGGAAGCACGAGGGCTGTGAGGGCTAGCTCAGCAAAGGGCGAGTGGAAGGGAGGAGGATGACATTCCCTTTTTGCTCTGCAACTGTGAGAATGAAAGAAAAAGAAAAACAAACAACCCCCCCACACATCTAACTCACCAATCAGAAATCTTTAGGTTTCTAGCACTTTCAGCTTTTCTTCTTTATTTTCAATGTACTTATGTACAGCAGGGTTGCTTTTCATGCTGCTCCCAAATAAAGAGGAGTGCATGCCCTGTGCATCCAYACCTTTGATGAATAGGGGCAAGCTGTATACAGTGTGTGGGCCACAGTTAGACCTGCACTTTTTGTRTTTCTGACATTAATATTTCTCCTGGCACGCTGGGCTGTCGACTGTTTTTTTCCCTTGAAACACTTTATAAAGCCACCACTAGACCTCTCCAGCTGCTCAGCTATGACATGTGATAYGTGCCTCAGAAAGATCCAAGCACTTATTCTACTCCAAACGTACAGATATTGGCATATGTTAATGATCATATCATGTATGGTATGGACAAGCATATAGGGATTACGGATTCACACTASAAAGAGGTCTGGTAACAAATCAGGAAATGATCAGCCAGAAACAGTGTACAGGTTTTTAATGATACTTGTACTCTCCGAAAACAGAGAGTTTATATATATAAAATATAAATATACATATATTTCCTTTCCTTAAATTAAGGAAAGGTATAGCACCAGCTGAATCATTTTTGTCCACACTGTTCTCGAAATCAGATACTGGTATCTGTTACTCTGCTCCAAGAGTTTGTCCAAAAATGGATGGGAGTCTTCTTAATATCTTASTGAACAACCTAATAAATGTCAAGAGGTTTACTTAGGAATAAATGAGGTAAACAGCCTGTTAACTATTTAAATAAATTCTCTATTTTTGTTTCTAGGATGTCAACAATTAGCTTGGATGGAAAGAAAACAACAAGAATAAACAGCAGAAACTGCCATTTAATCTTGGGCTTAAAGACAACTTTCATAACAAGCAAGTAAACACAATTCATTGACTAGCTGAATCAAAATATTTTGGCTAAAACTGATTAAAAAATTAGATCTTAAATGAATAAGAAAGAAAAAGCTTGGATTTAAACTGATGCTAGATTCTTGTTGCTCTGCTCCTGTAAGAGAAAAAAAATCATATACTAAGCCTTTTCTTTCTTTTCTCTGCTCACAAAGAGAAGATCCTGTAGATTTATTTCTTGTTTGTACTGGAGAGCACAGCTGGTTTAGCTTCTCCGTCAGACCCCCAGGATTCTGTCATTATAATGACTTTTTAAAATGCACAGTTTATTTGCCTAGGCAAAATTTGAACTACATTCTGGATCCAAAGGAAAAAACAAAACAAAAAACAGTACCACCTTTAGAAGGCAGAGGTTTTCATTCTAAATACTGTAAAAAAAATACTTCAGTGTAGTATGGCTAAGAAATTATGTAGGAAAATTAGTCCCATTATGGAGGCTATTAAACATACAATAGCTAGACGAAGACAAGTATTGCTCTTCACAGGATAAAAAAAAAAAAAAAAAAAAAAAAAAAANAAAAAAAAAAAAAAAAAAAAAGGAAAAGTTTCTCATGATCACATAGCAGCAATGATTTTCTGCATGAAAAATGATTGGGGGGGGGGGATAAGAAAGAAAACAGGGCAATAAAACAAATTCAAAGCATTATAAAATGAAAAGTGGAAGCTTTAAACCAGTGTGATGAGCAATTAGGAGATTTAAAGGAAACTCACTACAGATACCAGAAGAAGGGAAGGTACGAAAGAATCATGGACCCAGAAGGACTATCAGAACATAAAAATAAAACATGGGAAGGGAATGGCATGAGATAAGACTGGTTTCTTGGCATCATTAAACAACAATAAGCATCGTTGTATGTCCTCTAAAGATATTTTTAACTGGAAGAAAATGAACAGAGAAAATTCTGACAGAACTGAACTTGGAAAAAAATAATCTATTTAACATCAACAAGTTATCAGCAGAAGAGTATATTCACCTGCTTCAGAAAGAAATGAAGCRCTTGTGCTTTTTAATATAATCTGCCATTACTAGAAACGGCTGGAAAAAGATACTGCACTAACCATTAAAGAGGTATTACAGCTATTTATAAGTAGGAAGATACCTTTCTATGTCAAGTTAATTAATTGATAAAATAAATAAAAATGCTACATAAAATGCTCATAAAATGCTCCAATATTTCTAGAAAGTTGGATTAACCATCAGAAAAATCATGTCTCCAGGCTACCAGCACAGGCTACTTGTGGGAGCAAGACAAAATACGGCAAAATGACTAGTAGACATATCTGCCTTGGATTTTTATGAAACCTCTGACAATACGCGAGACTTAACACACACCTAGGTTTCACCTGGGTTTCCGAATATCCTCTGAGTGTTGGTGTCAGTGCAAGACAAACAGATAAAAGCCAGATTATGAGAGAACAGTATTGACTACTTGTATAAGGGGGAGTAGGGAATGAAAAGCTATCATGAAGTTCTGAACTGTGAAGTGCTATCTAATCCATACATTAGCTGGCCTTTCCATTGCCGTGTCCCTGTACTGTGGAGGTATCAGACATGCCCTATCCTGCCTGCCCTTAACGACGTGTGTTGCACAGGCGCTTCAGCTCACAGGACTGCCTCTCCGGTTGGATTCGGATGGATCCATAAAATGGTAATGGAGAGATAGGGCCCCAAATAAAAATGGAATGAGAGAGAGCTTAAAAATCTATTWAGAAGGAAGCAAACAATTACTCAAATGCTACCTTACTTTGAATGACTGATACCGAATGCTTACTATTACTTTTTTTTGACAATATGCACTTTAAAATTTAAAATATTATCAGAGAAGAAAGGATGAACAAAACTTGAAAAATATAAAATTAGTTCAGAGCTTACTGAAGTCAATGAAGGACTTCCAATGGCTTTAATAGAYTTTGGCACCAGTCCTTAAAGCGAAGCAAAGAAAACAGAAGACAATATAAACTGAAGTAGGGTTTATATCCCTACAATAAATAATGTATGTAATCTCAATTACTGGAAGCACTATTTGTGTATACCTAATTTATCATTATTAAAATGAGATTATGGCAGTTTTATGTGAGACAGAGGTAAATCAGTGTCATTACTGAAAACAGTTCACGTCCATTATCCATTACAATTACACAGGCGCTTTCATTCTTAATTGTTTCAAAAAATCTCAATATTACTCTCTGGCTTAGAAAAACATAGCATAAATGTATAGCATATGTGTGAAACTAAACTAAAAACAAAAATATGTTGAATCAAAAATATTTAAATATTTTTAGACTTTTAAAGATTTTAAAGATTAAATAATTGAGGTGCAAATAAAACATAGCAGGATCTTGAACCTACGTTTACTGGGAACACTTGCTAAAATGGATAGCTCCAACAAACCAGGAAGATGTCCCGCACACAGAAAGCCAGATGGCTGCGCAAATCCACAGCCACCGTTTGAAGGCTGGTCCACAGAAAATGCTGCTCTTTCCTTCACATGAGAGAGATGAGCCAATAGGTACTTGCAAGGATGTCTGAAAGCAGGTGCTGGCCAGCAYGCTGGCAATGCCAGCGAAGCAATGCCAGCTCCACCTGCATACACGGGAAAGGAAAGCATCCCCACGTCATGTGCTATTCCTCCTAAGAGGGTCTGATGACATAAGGTCTGTGTCACCTCTTTACTTCAATACTCTGCACCTTCTCTGTACAAATTACCTTCTCTTCAGATKGTTCTGTGCAGATTTAGTGAACACAACTTCCGACCCAGTCTACTGTGTCCCTGGGGAGCACGTTCCACATGATTGCCAGCTTCCTTCATAGCAGAGATGAGAGAGTCACCCATTAATTCCGAAAAGGTCGTGCCACCAAMCACGGACACGTGCATGGTTTGACCAGATCCAGTCTGTTTCTCTCCTACATCAGTGAATGTGCAGCTACCAAACCTTAGACTTTGCATTTTCACTGGATTTTTCAAGAAAAAGAAATCCTCTTTCCTAATGACTGCTTACTACTATTTTGACATATCTATTAATTTGAAAGCTGGGTAATCTACAGCCCCTTATCTTACCTATTAAATAGGCACAGCACAACGCAAGTCCCTGAACTCCCCTTCTGCTTTCTTCTTCCCTGAGACCTTAGCCAAACTAGTTAGCTTTTAGCAGCTATCTGATCCTTTTGCTCTCCTGAAAAGACCAACAAAAAGTAAATTAATGCCAACTGTGGGGGTGATTTTATATTGACACTTTTCCAACAGAATCCAGACTCAGACCACCAGTGTTTCACAGGAGACACCCACGCATCATCAGATGGTTGCAATTTTCCAACAGCAACTGTCCTGCGCCGCATTCAGCATACTAACCACAGTCAAAAAAGATTTTTTATTTCCTTATCAGTCATTTCATGACTGATATTTCACACTGGTGATGCATTTTTACATATTCAGATACAGAGCACCCTATTTAGTATACTTACTGTCTTAAAACTGTCCAARTACAAAACAAATAAAAATTTAATCAACCCCTGCAATGTAAACTGATATTATTTGATAAGTGATATTAACCTGCTATGCTTCCATCTCCAGCACAGCTCGTCAGCAATTATTTTATCCCACCAGCCAAAAGGCTAATCCCCACAGCAGCTGTTACTACTCCAGTACAGAATGAATGTGAATTTAACCTCTCCTGGATACAGCCTAATAAATTCTGCTGTTTTCTTAAGCACTTCTGTGAATTAAAATGGACGTTGGCTTGCCATCCAAATTCATGAACAGGTCTGAAGTGGCTTTTAGGCATGGAGCCAAATAACTTCCCAATTCCCTTATAGGGTATAGCTCTCACTCCAGAGATCTTCCTAGCAAGGAATAAAAAACATCTTTTCCATTTCCTTATAATTATTTTTAAATTTCTTTGCATTATTTAAGCAATCGAAACACAAAATTACATTAAAATAATGCTAAAGATTCATTTGTACTATATACATCTCATTAATTTCAGCTTAATTGCACCAGTAAAATATATATAGAAAAAGCACATGCTCTCGTGCAACCTTTGCGACAGTTGCCAAGGCCAAGCTTTGGAAGGAGAAAGTTTGACTACAGAACTCAAGCTCACACGCGCTTGAGGACTGAGGAAGGCTGAGAAAACCAAGAATATTACCCAGCAAAAGGTCGATTTGGTTATTAGAGGCAAATTAGCATTTCAGCTGAYGCTTAACTTTATTCCAACTAAGCCCAACAAAAGGGTTGGCTCAAGGCTTCCATTTCCGCGGGCTTCAATCTCAGTTTTCAAACCTGACTTTGGTTTGACAAAGCACTGAGCAACGCGCTGAGCTTGGGAGCAGTGGGAAACCTGCACCTTGCAGCGCTTTATTGGTGTTCCTGCACGTTCCCTACGGGCCACGGAAGGTCTCCCGTCCCCACGGGATTCGGGAGCCAGCTTGCCACACGGTGTGCTT
>NW_020455477.1:515643-542110 GCF_003342845.1 Nothoprocta perdicaria
CGGCGCTGGGAGCGCGCGGGTGGCTGCGGCGCGCGGGGCCCTCGCGCCTGTGGGGGCGGCGCGCGCGCGCCCAGGACGCGGCGGCCGGTAGGTGAGCGGCGCGGCGGCCGTTACAGCCGTTAGGGCCGTTGGGGAGCGCGTGGGCGGGGGGGCCGCTCCCCGTGGGCCGCAGCGTCGCGTTAACCGYGCTCACTGCCCCCTTTCCAGCGCCCAAGGCCGCCAAACCCGCCTTCACCGATGAAGCGGTTCAGAACCTGCTCTACCGAATGACCGGGCTGAACCTGGAGAAGGTTTTCAAGTCGGTTAAGAAGGAGCTGAAGCCGCCCACGTACAAGCTGATGACCGAGGCGCAGCTGGAGGAGGTGGGCGYCGCGGGGAGGCTTTGCGTGGTGTCCCCGAGCAAACCTGCCCGGCAGCTCGGCTGCAGTAACCCCAAATCGCATGCCAGTTTGCCAAGAGATGTCTTTTTTTATGTAAAGGTAATTATTGTAATTACTAACCGAGTAACCTATTGTTATAACTGTTATTATTAGGCCACAAACAAAGCTATTGCGGAAGCTAAGGAAAGACTCCGAATGCCTCCTGTTTTGAATGAACGGGAGCCGATCGATGATGTATTAGCAGAAGACAAAATCCTGGAAGGAACTGAAACTGCAAAATACGTGTTTACTGATTTGACTTATTCCATTCCACATCGTGTGAGTACCTTAACGTATAAATACATTTTACGTGCTTTTCTTGTGTAATTTCAAAATAAGCTGTAGGCTTTGATATAATATTGCAATGTGTGAAAAATCTGGGGAATCTCAAGTCTTGGTAAATTCAAGTCTTTGGTACAAGGTAATAGAGAAACACATGCTTTAGAATATTGTAATGGATAATGCTAAATTGTATTTTAGTGCTCAAAAGCAGTCATTTGGGAACTTGGCAGGAAAGGGAGCTATATGATAGTTATTTACTTTAAAGGGGATGCTTGTGATTTGCAAAGTTGGTTATTGGGAGTGCTGAGTTCATCCATCCTGGAAGCTGGCGTTCAATTGCTTAAGGCTCTGTGTAGACCCAAAGATTGAAGTACTTGACAAGTGTGAAGATGCGGTGGAAAGTTGAGCTAGGTTTAGATAATAAAACTTCTGACTGTCTAAAGTGGCAATAAGAGACCAGAAGGACTTCCAAAACWTGATCACAATTTTAGGAAGTCAGCTGGTCCCAACGTGCATAATATTGATGACAGTGGGAAATAAGTCACTGTGTCTTGCCCCTGTGGTTTGGGAGGTCTCTCAAGGAACCTTGGTAATGTTTATTCTTCTGCCTCAGTGTATTTAGAGCTTCCTCATCCCAAAGAATTCGTTGAGTCTGCAGCCCTGAATCAAGCACTTGTCAGTGGTTCTGAATATGTTGGTGGGATTTTAGCTACATTTTGTTTCCATTTGCCCTTGCCCAAGGTACGGGGTTTGCATTGGCTCTTACTTACTGCTGCTACTTCTGGAAGAAGATTTAAAAAGTACTTGCATTATGCTTGCATTTTTTTAGTGTACATCTTAAATGAGACTAGCTTGCTTTTCATGTATACACATGCACTGATATCTCTACATGCTAAGATTAAAATGCAAATCTAGCACTTAATTAGCAGAGACAAAGGGAGAAAAGGAGATGCAGCGCATGCTACATCTGCCAGAAAGAACCCTCTGTTCAGCATGAGTGTAGGTGTAGTAGGATTTACCCAACCAACAGTCTGTCTTATAGTGGTTCCGAGTGTGACGACTAGAGCTTTTCTCGCCTTCAGGAGCGGTTCATCGTCGTTAGAGAGCCGAGTGGCGTGTTACGGAAAGCGACCTGGGAAGAACGAGACAGAATGATTCAGATTTTCTTCCCTAAAGAAGGGCGCAGGGTCATTCCTCCTGTCATATTCCAGGATGAACACCTTGTGGTAAGGCTTTTCCTCGTTCTGAAAACAGATTACTTGCATAAGTTGTTCTCTAACAGAGATATTGTGGTGTTTGGATGGAGTATTTGTGTTTAATAACCCTGTGTATTTTACGCTGCTTGAATTCTGTGTTAAACAGTTGTTTAATATGACTTCCTTCAATCAAGTTTCAGGTAAACTGAACCAGACTGTACTATCTTACTGTGAACCCACACTTAGTTGTTACGTATTGATGAAATTTTATATTTACTCCAGAAGCACAAACTAGTGAAAACACACACGCACACACAAAAACCCTTGAAAAGCATGTTCATGTTACCAAGGCAGTAACTACACTTTTTGCGACTTTGTCTTATAATTAAACAGATTTTTTTTTTAGAGAACAATATTCTGGTTACTATCTAGATTTTGGTGTGCTGGAATGGTGTGATGCAGAATCTGTTATTTAATTTTAACTGTCATTTTAGACTGTGTTTCAGCAAGACCGCCATGAGGATATCCTTAACATGTGCATTGCACAGTTTGAGCCAGATTCACCTGACTACATTAGAGTGAGTTCACTTGCTTTGYTCCTAATAACAAATAGAGTGCTATTTGAACTTAGGCCTTATTTTGTAAGCATCAGTATTATCTGGGGATCMTAGTTACTGTTCAGATGCCCTTTTTTCTCCAAAAGGATTATGTGTCATCCTGAGCTTTTTGCATTCTTGCAGAAGAGTAAAACAGGGTCCTGTAAAAATCGTATTTTCAATGGTATAAAAATAATTGCAGATGCATGAAGTAGTGCTTAGATGGATGTAATTGATGTCTAAATTGTTCTAGGTCACTGATTGTGAGCAGCATCTCAAGTAGCTTTTTCAGAGTAACATTTCTCTTCTTGGCTGTAATCTTTCTTATCTATTAAAGAATAATTATAAATTGAGAACAGTGGAATGAAAGTTTAGAGGTTATGCTCCCCCCCTCCCCAAAGGGCCAGTACATACCCATTATACAGCTTCCTGTTACCAAGAACTCGTTACCAGTGTTGTGTAGATGTATAAAGTTTTGAAGCAGTATGTGACTTATTCCTACAGCTAGAGAGTTTTGAAATTTAATTAGATTAAAGTAAGTGAAGATTTGTCAGGGAAAAACTTTGMACAAGCTCTAGTTACGCTCCTGAAACAAACCATTTTATGTATAGGTTCACCATCGGACATATGATGACATTGAGAAACACGCTAAGTATGATCTGCTCCGTTCAACAAGACACTTTGGGGGAATGGTATGGTATCTAGTAAACAGAAAGAAAACGGATGGCTTACTAATAGATATGCTCCACAGAGACTTGTAAGTGTGGCTTACCAGATATTTATTATGATTATGTGAAGTACTAGAAAACAGGTTTATTATTTGAGAAGGAAAATACTCTTATTGTAAAATCCTTAAGGTTTTAATTGCATGAAATGATTCGCTAGCATCTGTTCTACACAGCATTCATTCTGAATGGAAGCACCAATTGCAGGGGCATAAATCTATAGTTTTCTATAGAAAGGAGCCTTTTACAGTTATGGTTGCTGTTGAAATCTTACAACACCTACCCTAAGCTGCATTTGAACTACAATAAGTGATTTGTTTGCATAAAACTACATGAAGCAGAAATAGGTGTGTGGCTGGAGAAGATACTCCACCATCCAGGATCTTAAGTTGCCAAAAACAACAGCAATACTAGTTCTGTCTGTTATGCTGGACACTAATCGGTGCCAGAAAACTGCTTCTTGGCCTAGCTGTTGTGTTAATTGTCATTGGGTAATTCATTCTATTTGAAGTAGGTTCCAGCTTCCGTTGAGGTGAGCACTTCATGTGGCTTAAGGTACAGCACTGATTATTTTGTGTGACTTAGTATAAACTGGTGTTCTGTAGATCTGGTGTTCTGTGAGCATTGCCATCACTGCAGATTATTAGAGGGTGCCCCTGTAGATTATATTWTAATGGCACTGCAGGTGAAAACCAAGTAGTGTGCCAGCAAAGTGGAAGTATTTGCAGGAAGTATTTGCTGCAACTGAGTCTTTCTTTGCTTAGGCTGGATGACACTACAAGCTTAATCACCCTGTATCATATGCTCCATCCGGACTGTCCGTCTGCAAAAGAAGCTAAAGAAGGAAATCTCCAGGGAGTGGACCTGATCAAGGTAGGCTTTCCTCATGACCTATAAAGGGGCAAGTCCTCAAACACGAACAGTTTAGTTAATGAGTGTTAGAACTGTTTTTCGTTAAAAAAAACAGATATTCAAGGAGAAGTGTTGTATATGTACCTTTTTCTATATCAAGGGGCAACACTTCAGCTATATTCTGGTGCCACACCCAACATCTGTTACTTTCCTTGGGCTTGTATGGGGGTAATTGTAGATTATTCTCTCTCATACCTTGTTTATAGGTATTTGTGAAAACTGAATCCCAGARAGAAGGCTATATCCAACTGGCCCTTCAGGCTTATCAAGAAGCAATGGCTACTTYTACAGCTTCATGAAATAAACCTTCAGCCTTCATCAGTGTTCTCTGTACAGGATTCTCCAATAAAAACTTCTGACTGTTTTGTGTGCTGAAGAAARTGTACAATAAACCAGAGATTTTTAAATATTATAAATGAACGTGTAGTTGCTGCTTGTTGCTTTCAATGGACAACAGTCACAGAGTTTAATTCTTTTCTGGGTACATCTTTACCCTGAACAGMTGCCCATGTTTCATTTCACTGCGTTGCAGAAGTGGATCATTTGGAAATGGGTGAGCTTGCACAGCTGCTAAATAGACTTAGCTATATTCATGTAGATGCTTATACAATACATCTAAGACTAATTTAAGTGGTAACACTTTATTACCCTCAGCACTCTTAACTAAAATCTGATTATCTCAACTGTTWTTTCATATTCAAATTACAAATAATTAAAACCACAGGAATCCTCTCTTTAAAAGAGTTTATTAGCTTCTTAATAAATGAAAAAGTTGGTTGTAGGCGAAGGACTAGATCTCCATACAGCTTTTTAAGATTGACTRAAGATGCTGTTTAAGCAAGTGTTAGGTCTGCCCCTTTCTCTTCATGTTACATAGTCCACCTTCTGATTAGGGAAAGGAAAGAAAAAGGTGCACTCCACCTGACTTCAGCCAGCTTGAGTATGCAATTTGGTCCTTTAAAAAGTCGAGTTTACTCATCTAAGATCTCTTCATCCAGATTGATATCTGTTGTATCAATATCCTCAAGATCCAAGTTATCTAAATCATCTTCCAGGTCCAGAAGAGTCTAGGAAAAGGAAAGACCAGATTATGGAAATACTAATACAGTTATATGCTGGCCAGCATGGGTGGTAACTGGATTCTGTTCTGCACAGTAAATACATKTTGAACACACCTGAACCTAGGTACTCAAGTAAGTTGCAGAACCCTAAGCTATCTTCATGACATGAACAAGTGCAAACCCCCACCGCACTCCCCCTTTCAGTGGTAACTTGTTACAATGTCCTGACCCACTCTTTTTTGACCTTGCCCTTTTTTTCCCCCCCCTTTCCTTCTCAAAGCTCACAAGGTTAGGGCAGCTTCCCTGCATACAATAGAGAGGAATCCATGCGCTGTAACTGGAGGTAAGATGGCTGGTTGGCACTAATGACACCTCATCTAAGCTGGATTTGTTATTAGGTTATAGGCTAAAACAAGTTCAGTGCTGTACTAGCATATGKGTTCATCTTTAAGTACCTTCTGTTCTCGGGTTGAAAGTAGATCAGAATTCTGTGAAACCAACTTCGKCACTTCTGGTTTAGGAGACAGAACTGATTCTTCAGGGTGCTTCTGATGAAAATGACATTGTTAATAAGTTCTGTTGAATTTAACTTCTTACAAAGGCAAGAAAAGAGGCAACAGTCAAGTGACCCCATCAAGCATCTGCTTTCACAGCCGCGTAGTAGCTGAGGAAGTTTCCTAAGCAGCATAGCTGCCAGAATGATGTGRCTGAGCAGATGCTGAATTTCTGGAGAACTAGTCCACTGTTTCTACAGGAATGTAAATTCTGTCTGGGGTAGCTATCAAGAAACAATTGAAAATAGCACTAAACTAATGTGGAGGCTTCTTTCCTTCGCTGCTAAAGKGGATATATTTTTCAAAGCTGAACCTCAATTTAAGAGTGTACTGTTCTAAGCAAATTCAAGTAGAATTGGAGGTCACAGACCAGGCACAAACTTGAMTATGTTTTTAACACAGGTCCACTCTTAACTGTTCTTAGTACAGTTGCTGGGATCTGTGTGCCTTACCCTCTAATACAGGTAATAAACTTYTATTCCTCTTCGTTTACTGCTATGCAAGTCTGAGGTTAAGATAATTCATCAGGGGCATATTSAAGCAACGGTATTATCCGTCATGTGTACATTCTTTACATAACTACATMGTGCAGACCTTTGCCTATTCATCCTCAATTGGTACAGGATGGTTCCCGGGTGGGGACATCCTACGCAATCATGAACTGAGTGCAATGATGCAGTTCAGCATCAGTGGCCTTCAGCCTCAAATGCCAAATTAATGGTTTCTTCTGTAAAATGTAAACATTTTTCTTACATTTACAAAGCTACTTCTGTATCCTTTTCCACAAATACAGATACAAGTTTGCATTTGCTTAAATAACATTTGCTTTAACACAGAAGACTCAAAAAGTCACTAAACCACATGGAAGTAACAAAAGTGATCAAACAGATCAGTTTGAGTTACTTGTGACAGTGATTAGGAAGTACTTGCAAATAATGGAGCAGGATTCCTAGGCAGTTAGTGAATAGTGTTTAAAYGTTTGTCATGACATAGAATTATGAGGGTTATCTTGTTTTTTTTTTTCCTTTTCTTTTTTTTTTGGTGACATGCACCTGTTAACAAGTTCCAACTCCTGAACTTTTAGAGTGTTAGAAGCAGGTAAGATGGAAAATGTATGTGTAATTCCATGCTGCAGAAAATTAAATGCAATAGAACGTGCTCTTTACTCATATGCACTTTAATAGACACTTCCCTCTGTTCTAACAAAAGATGATCCAAGTGAAGTTACCACAGGTAAGAAATAATTTCTTAGTGAAGAAGTGAGTAGTTACAAAAGTAGATTAAGAGAAGTCTGAGACAAAACRAATGTGGAAGTCAGGAACAGTTTTCACATGACTTTCAATAACGTCAACAAGAGCAACAGTTGGTCCATTATTGGTAAAGTATCACCCAGAATAGATGTTTTTGTACAATAGCAAAGCTGCTTCTTTCTTAAACTTCACTCATTAGCAGCAATACTGACCTGAGATGCCATTACTTTAGGAGGCTCAAAACCTTTCGCTTCTTCAAGTAAATTTCTTTCTTCATTTGGCTAAAAACATAAACATGTGTTTATGGAACAAAAGTGATTTCACTGACTCATTCAAATCTAAACTTACACAGAAAAGTTTTTAATTTCAGAGGAGTAAAAAAGGCACCAACTGCCCACTGTTTACTTACAGTGACAAGAGGATATTCCCTAGCTGGCCGCAAGTCAGCAAGACTTTGCTTGACATACTCTTCAACAACAAACGCTTCCTTTAACCCAGGGAAGAGATTCTCATATTCTGTAGGATCAGCAAGGGAGTCGGCAGCTTTTTGATTGACTTTAGAAAGATTCTCCCGCCATAGTTTCACCACCCTGGGGATGCAAACAATAATCTGCTGTACACAGCTCATTTGGTAGTAATATTCTTTTTTTGCATGTGTTTTTAAAAGTTACCTTGAAACCTGGCTTGGCAAATACGTCCGTGCAAGAAAAGCAGCTTCTGGCAGACGCCCAGTTTTAATGAGTAGTTCCAAACATGAATCAAGCCTAAAAGATTGTAAAATGCCATGTTAGCCAGTATGTTTTACAAAGACAGATGTTGCAATAGATTTGCTGCTTATTCTATGACATTATTAAGTTATTAGGTTTACAAAGAAGTAGCCATCATATCTTTCCACTATCCACTAGCTATTACTATCTTGCTCCGTGAAATTTTAAGTTTTGGTGTTTTGTAGTTAAATTGAAAAAAAAAAAAAAAGTCTTCTGTGTTTCAGAAAATAGAACAATCAATCTGCTGCTTGATACTTACTTCCCCTGTAGGAAGTAGCTCATAAAAGCAACGTTGTTCTTGCCATCTTTTTCTGCTCCTTCAGCTAACTTGTTCACCATGTTAGCATTTCCTGAAGCCGTAGCCAAGAGCAATAGACCTCCATAGTCTTGGGCATGGTGGAGACATTCCTGGGCTAGGCCAAACTGGCATTTACTAATGGCAAGCTCAGCAAGCTGCTTCCATTTCTGTTCTGACTAATAATACAAARGTGGGAAAGGAGGAAAGGGGGGAAAAAAGAAAAACACATATTTGAATGGCACTTAAAGATTTTAAGATCTTTCGATAAAGACTTAAAGTTGATCTGTTTAGATACCRTATCTCATCATTATATTTGCCCTCCTTTTGAGATGCTAACAACTCTTACAGCTTCAAAATACACACTAGTTCTGAACACAGATCATGACACAGCTATATCATTATATAAAATAGAAGAGTTTTCCACTAGACATCAAGGAAGAAGGTAGAAATAAGTTTGGATAACAAGATAGTATTATTTTTTATCGAAAGCTCCAAAATTAACGTCTAGAACATAAAAGCATTTTGCCTTCAAGTCATCATTTTGTGATTAACTTCATGATTTTACTACAGAAGCATTAAGATCACTCCACTGAATAATGGCTATGGGCCATATCCCCTCCTGTCAGTCTTCCTAGAAATAGCTTAGAAGTTTGCCAAGGGCTCAGAGACCATTGCTATTTCTACTCTCAGCGATCAAAACCGCAAATTATGGACTGGTTGTTGGTTCAGTTTTACCTTATCCAGGAGTTCCTGTTGCTTACTGAGCAAACGTTCCCCTATTCCCACTACAGGGCTTAGATTCCTTTGAAYAACAGAAGCAGAACTCACATATCAAGTTGGGAGAGTGTAAATACAGAATTTAGAAACCTATTCTGCATCTCCACATTCCACTGCCCTCTCTTGGCACAAACACAGGGCCTCAGAGATTCATTCTACTGCACAGAATTCATGTGAATCACCAAAAGTTTATGTTTACCTCTGCTTCTACTGCAAGCTGATAGGCGATTTTTAATTCTCCAAGTTGAAGAGCAAGTTCAAAACGATGCTCGGGATCCGTGGATACTGCAAGGGCTTGTTGTTTAAAGCCCTGAAATAAAAATTAGAAACTAAAACTGTGGTCTGTCACATCAAACCATATCCTAGATGTTCTAACAAAAACCCTCTAAACAAATATTAGAGTGTTCTCAAATAAATACACACTACTAGAAACACATTTCTGAGGACTAAGAAATAGTTCTCTTGCCTGTTTTTCAAGAAAATGTGCAACTCTGGTTCTCTGTTCTTTTGGAATCGTTGGCAGAACTTTGTCGGCCATACCAAAATCTCTTCTCATCACAGCGGTTTGATATTCAAGCACCGAGACCAGCARGGAGTAGCTAACAATGTTTAGCTCTTTATCACCCAAATACAGTCGGTTGTCCTTTGGGATATAACCCAAGAGATACATTGTCCTGAAACAAAACAAAGCACATCAATCTTGGCTAAATCCACTACCAAGTTGTCCTTAAAAAAATAATCTAGCAGTTTTACATACTTTCATACAAGCGTTTATCCCCTGCAATCCCAAGATGATATGAATTGCCTCTGAACATACATTAGTATAACATGTTGAGAAATAAGTAATGCAGGGCAAAGAGGCAACAAAGTTAACTTTGTCTTGACTTCTTTGGAAGAAAAAAAATTAAACATTTGTTTACAAAAAATGCCATGACGTACCTGTCTAAATGAGCAATAGTGACAATTTCTCCTCCAACATAATAATTGAGTCTATTCACAGAACTGGTGTAAATAAAGCAGTCGCCTACCCACAAGCCCGTTTTCACTATCTCTTGAATCTCACCAAGAACCTGCAAAATTAAGTTTAAATAAGACATATATGTTATGTTTTCTGCTATAATAAGACTAAATCAGTTTCGAAATACATTTAATCTGCCGTACTTCAACAGATAACTGGACTTATTCAATCACAATTCCAACCCGAAAAAGATTAAGCTATGTAAGCTATGAATAGTAAACATACTATTCAATTTTTATTTATTTTATTTTTTTATTTTTTAAAGAAAAAACACCACTATGAGATGAGGAAACAAAAACCTGAAGAGTAATCTAGGTATAAAGATCTATCAGGCTGGATATCAAACAAAAGTCCTTTTTCAAGAAATGGTCTTCAGCAGACCAAATAAAATACTAAATGATGAATATATTGCATCATACTCAGTGTTTTGATAACTAAAGTTTAGTAGAAGGGAATTACTTGAATATGCTTTGGAAAGACTGGTTTAAATCATCTCCAATCCTTGTCACTTTCCCTTTTTAAAAAAACATTTACCTCAAAAGCATCTTCAATGCCATCCTCAGTGACTCCTTCATGTGTTTCTTGGGCTGCTGCAACTTTTTCTGATAGATATTTCAGAATGAAGAATGACTCTTCTGTGGCAATGCAAACAAGCTCCCCCGAATCAGACCAGAAAATCTGTAGCATGAGAATCAATAATGACCCGGTTTAACAGTTCCCAGGTTAAGAAAGCAGGATACACAAATTAACACTATTTTGTACTAACTCTCACAGCATTTAAAGTGTACACTGATCACTTAATTGCTTATGAGATTTCCCTTTGCCAGAAGAGTGAGATAAACTTAAGAAGTTAGGCTATGACTGTCAGCTTGGTTTCATTCAAGAAAAGTCAGTACAGCCAAAACTCAATAGAGGCAAGTACATAAATATATTCAGTTCTATCTAGGCACTCACATGTTTAGGCTGAATTTCAATTCTGCGTATCAGTTCTGTGTTTTCCCAATCATAGAAAGCCAAACCATTAACAGATCTGACACCCAAGAGGAAGCCTCCATAGATGCCTGAAAATAGAAAGGCAGAAAGCATTGGCATTGTGGAGGAAAACCAAAAAACACAAAAATAAAGAAAACACCCAAACCAACCTGTACAGTCTGAAAGTAAATACCCACCTTCTGCTCCGAAGTCCGGTTTGAATGACTTCTTCTCTTTGAAATTTTTAAATATCTTGACAACACTGTTGCTCTCCCTGATAGCATATCTAAATGGAGATTACATGACAAAAAAAACAGTTAACTGGCTGTTAAACAAGTAGTTTACTAAAATCAGAAGGGCATTCAAAATAGCTGTTATTGCATCTGATTCACTTTCAAAATTAGTGGAGTGTCAAAAACTGCAAAGTTCTGTGTAGTGCAGTTATGAGATGTTTATTATCCGAAGAAGTTTTATTCTTCAGGCCCCACATACAGTCTGCACAGTCTGAAAACTAGCAGTAAATTTAAGGCTATAAAAGGAAAATCTACAGTACTTACTCAGAAGAATCATGTGCCCACACAAACTCCTGTGCGGAACCAAAACTTTTGTTTCTCAAAGCCATAGCTGTATAAATGATGTATTCACCATCACCACACACTACTACAAACCTAGACCAAAAGAAAGAAATGTCGGTCAGACGCGACTTGCATCAGGTGGATCGATTAATCYGAACAGCTAACGGAGAGCTTAGCCTCATTATGATCGCTGTCAATGCAAACAAAACACATAAAATTTGCAACTTGATTTTTTTTATACTTCACGCTACTATCTACTTGCTATCCCTGTCTACTTGTGGTACCCCTTTCAGTTCAGCTTATCTGTTCATGGAGAAAAACTCAAATGATACAGTCACACAAGTTACTTCTATTACCTTACACATTTTTTTTTCTTTATTCTTTCTCTACCTGAAGTCCAACTTTTCTAAGTGTTGTCTCCTACAAGTGAGGACCAACTGCTATTCTGTGATTTCTCACTTTCTATAGCTGCTTTTTTGCCAGAGGCTCTCAGGCACTCCTAGGGCACAGGCAAGTAAACTTTTCTAATTTCAGATATTTTTCCATATCAAAGTCAGAAATACATTTAAGTATTTTATTCTAAAATCTATTACCGTCCATTAGGGTTGTGCTGAATTGTCTGTGGATAGATTTCACAGCTCCCCATATCCTTTACAGCCAGTGGTAATCTTTCTCCATCTTTAATTTCAGCATCTCCCATAGCCTTCAAGTTTGCTTGTTGGACTTCTGAATGTTTAGCCCAAATAATTTTTCCGTTTGAATCCATAGACATGGCAGGTTCTTCACGACCAAGCTAGGAAGCATAAGAATTTAGCATAAGCAGCAAATACATTTGTGATGAATTTTCTTTTCAGTTTAAATTATCTACTGAAACACTACAGCTTTGGCTAAAAATGTTAAACTAACTCTGATCAACTGCTTTCTAAGTAACACAATAATACAATACTACTGTAAAAGAACAACATTTCCCATTTGTTTCTCAAGGGAGTAAGCCTACCTTAACAATAATGCTGCCTTCATCGTACCCCAGCGCCACGTTATTGGACCCTCTCAGGCTGGCCACACACCACACTCTCTCCATGCCGTAGTTGAGGGTACTTTCAAGGCGGTACGTGCTCGAATGCCAAATGCGCACGGTTCCTAGAGGAAAAACGTGCCTTTTATCTTCTCTGAATGGGAGGAGGTGTGCTGCCACACAACAGCAGTTTTCCCATAAGTACTTGCCCTATTCTTTACATAATGGAAAATAAGAAATTACCATCTTCTGAGCCTGTGATTATGATGGGCAGCTCGGGGTGGAAGCTGACACATGACACGTTCTGAGCATGCCCCTCCAGGGTTTGTACACATGTTTTATTCTGTAAGAGTCAGACACAGACATAAACACATTGCTACAGTTTTACCTTTGTTTCTTAAAAAGCAATTCTAATATTATTTTGAAACCTATTTGTTTAGGCTTCTTCTAGTAACATTAATACTGTTKCTTTAGTCATATGGTAAAGATATACTAGAAAACTAGAACTGTACTGAGATATTTTCTCCTTTCCGAAGGAAATACTCCAACTATTTCTCTTGACATAGCTGCTCCTATTTTCAGCTGTGCTTTGGTCCCTCTGAAAGATTTTTTACAGCAGAGATGAACAGCAGATTGTGCAAGCAGCATTCATTTCAAAGCCAAAGCTAAACGTGTGTCTCTAATAACTAATGAAAAGAGATGTAATATCTTTGTTATTTAAGGATGTCTAGTCATAGAGTTGCGAAAGACAAATTAGTTGCTTGAGACAGCCAAGAGCAAAGGACAAAACTCTTGTATACAATTGCACGTGATGGCAAAACTTGAAGCTATTTCTGGCCCAAAAAGCACTTGCTGGAGTCTTCCTATGTCTTCGTTAGTGATTTTCCTAAGGCAAAGTCTGTCTAAGAGTTTATGGAGAGCTGAACATACAATACCTGGTAGTCCCAGATCTTAACCAACCGGTCATCAGCCCCTGAAATGAGGTACGGCTTGTCTCCTCCACTGTAATAGTCAATGCAGTTCACACCTTTCTCGTGGCCCTCCAAAGTAAAGTTGGGTGAAGAAGATCCAAGCTGCCACACCTTGCAAGAAAATAAATAATCTAATTATCCATCCTTTCTACTCAGGCCAACTGTGCCAAGAATAAGTGTCCCAATTAATATTTTGAATTCCAAAGGTGCAAAAATGTGCTAGGGGAAAAGCTTTAGCAACTGTTTATCAAACTATAAATCCCCCAAGCACAAACATTAGCAAGCATTTCAAGTTGCATGCATTGGGCTCACAACGCAAAGCCATGAAACTGTTCTCCTTCTAGTCTTTGCTTTTAGCATACTAAACCATGTTAGATGCGGTTTGTAGTAGAAGCATCTTTCTAAACAGATCTAAACGAGCTGGAATAAGCTTTCAACCTCTTGGAATTTTCCTTTTTCCTCCCCTTCTGCCCCAATATAACCATTCTCTCCCACACAATATTTCTGTGTACTCCAACTAGAACTACAGCATTTAATTAGCATTGAAAACTACATTCAAAGATCTAATAAACAATCTTGTAAAGTTATTAACTTTCTCAGGATAAGCTTAATTCTAATACTGTAATTGGACCAACATACAAGTCCTAGCACACTAAAAAAATACTATTAGTGTACCTGTTTTTAAAAATTTTAACCCACTACTCTCACAACATTAGTAACTTACATACTGTGTTTGATAATTATTTTTTTWAAATACAGTTTCTCTACCTTGATTGTCCTATCCAAAGAGGCACTGGCAAACTGATTATTGTCTTTTGGGTTTATGACAATCTGCATGACATAATGGGTGTGCCCTTCAAACACTTGAGAACAAGACCATTTCTTATCCCAGTCCCAGAGTTTAATAAGCATGTCATCTGAAAAAAATACAAGGTTGTGTTAGTTTAATATGTTCCAATACCCACCTTCTTAAACTACCTAATTCGTAGTAACTTCTAGTTCAAGGCTTATCCATCACTTCTTAAAAGGAGAAGCTGCTAAGAGCAAACATGGCTTTTTATCTGTATGACTACTGGCCTTGCAGAAGGGCCACAGTCAGTGCAAGATTCTCTTAAAGTTTTCCAGTGAAAGCACCAAAGGAACAAGACTTTTACATCTTCTCTACTGAGAACCATAAGCCACTATATTCTCATTCATAAGTAATGTTAATATTCATTTTTTTTWAAGAAGTGAACATATCTTGCAAGGAAATAACATAAGATGACAACTGATGGGTTGACTACTTCCTCACAAATGTCTATTCCAGCAGAAAGAGTACGACAAACAACCTCTCACTAGATAGAAAACTGAAGCCTAAAAAGAGCTGTTCCCAAATGTCCAAATATAGGCCTCTTACCACTGCTTGTCAGTATGAATGGCTGCGTAGGGTGTACGGCAATGCAACGAATGTAATCGGAGTGCGCTTCGAACATGTGAACTCTTTCCAAAGTATTGTAATTGAAAACTCTGATTTGCATGTCATCCTGAGAAAAAGGATGAAAACCAACCATTAAAACAGGATTCTGCCTAATACACCTTATGTTCAAGGCAGAATAGTTAGACTAAAGGCATCSGCATTTCGGATTTTCTAACAAATTCATCTTTAAGAACATCACTGTGATGATGCCCTGTGGCTGAAAGCAGTTGTCTTATCCCTTCTTTACTACTACTATTTCATCAAAACTGGGCCCTGAGTGCATTCCAGTTGACAGCAAAAGTTGAATCCAGACCTACTTTGCATTACATTTAGAATTAGCCACATTGTTATGCTCACTTTAAAAAATAATAAGTTTTTAAGCTAACACAGAAGAAAAACATCTCGGGGTAACCATAACAAAGCACTCCTCTCTCCTCTAAAAATCATATCAAATCACACCACTTGGGGATATACCAAAGGAATACCAGGAAAGCAAATCAAAGAAAGCGGAACTGCACATAAAACAACAAGACTACGACAGCTTACAGCTCCTGTCACAACCCAGTTCTTTCTTGCCACAAATTTGGCAGCTCTCACTGGCAGGTCACACACTTCAAACGTCTTCACCAGAGTCTGAGGAAAAAAGAAAGAATCTTATTAATAGTATCCTGGTGTATCTAACATTGGAAAGTTTACATCATATGCAGTAGGGGAGAACACAAATGTCACCTGTGTTTCGTGGTTCCAGACGCAGACGCTGCCATTGTAGAGGCTTGCCAGCATCCATGGCTCGGTGGGATGCAGGTCTACGCTCTTCACCCGGTCAGAGCGGGCGGTCAGCTTTCGCTTGATATCAAGTCGGAGAGGCTAGAAAAGGAAAAAAAAMCCCACTTTACTAAGTCATTAAACAAAAAAACTCATATAGAAACAACATAGAARGAAAGAAAGTTAAACCTTAACAGAATACGAGTAAATGCTGCTTTTCAGACAGGAGACCACTTCTCTCCCTGGCTTATTTGCTTTTGTGGGACTTCCTAAAACAACTGATCTCTACCAACGCCAGCGAGTCGCTTTCATTTGCTTTCGTGAAATTTGAAGTTTTCACACTACTAATAGTATGGACAGCACAGGCAAAAAGAAGATGACCTGCAGAGCGCCTTAAGAGCTCCTTGATGTCCCTCAGTGACCAAATCTGCATTAGGAGAGCTGGTTTCTAATGTAAATGTTAAAAAAAAAAAAAAAAAAAAAAAAAAAAGGAGAGAAAAGCAATAACAAGCAAAAAAGAGATCTTCCTTCTATTCCCCTTGTAAACACAGCAGGAGAAACTAGTTAGCACCCCTGAAGTACCCAGTGACATAACAACTCCTGCGCATTCCCAAGCTCCTGGTCCTCAGCAAGGCCCCTGCTCCGGCACGTCCTGCTGGGCGACCCAACCGAGCACAACCCGGGCCGAGGGGGCCGCTCTGCTCTTTGGGGCCTCCCCTTCCACGCGGGCAGCCCGACACTAGCGGCCCCGTTCACAGCGGGGCAGCGGCGTCTCTCMCACGCGGCGGACACTCGACACCCTTCACACCCGCGCAGGCTCCAGCGCAGCTAACAGCCCGCAACCCGCTGCGGCCCGAGGCCCCTCTGCGCGGTGCCGGGGGCAGCAGAAGCGCCGTTCAGGGAATGCCCGGCTCCCCTCAGGAACGCCGGTCCCGCCAGGCCGCGCGCCGGCCCCAGAGCCGCGGGAGAGGCCGCGGTGACGGCGACAGCCCCGGTCCCGGCCGCGGTGACGGCGACAGCCCCGGTCCCGGCCGCAGTCGCGGTCCCGGTCCCGGTCCGGACCCCGCTCACCATGGCGCGCGCAGGCCCCGGCGCAGAGCCGCCCTGTCGCCCCGCCGGCCGACGTGGAGCTTCCGCCTCGCCGCTCTCGCGAGAACAGCGGCACGGGAACTCGCGCCTCGCGAGAGCGCCGCGGGAGAGCGGGGCATGCCGGGATATGTAGTCGGGTCCCTCCTCACCGCCTCGCAGGGGTTTTGGCGGGAATGGGGTTGCGCGCTGTGGCCTCAGGGAGGCTGCAACGGTCCTAACGGCTGCAACGGTCCTAACGGCTGCGGAGGCGTTTGTGCTGTGTGATGGGCGCTACAAGGAGCTCTCCTTGACCCCTCCTGTGCTTGATCTCTGAGCCCACGCTTGGAGATGGAGATGGGAAGCTGGTCTGCTTTGCCTGGGAGTGGGTGATGGTGGAAAGAGAAGGATCCAGAGCTGCCATCACTGGCTCCCTCCAGGGCCTTAGTGGTGGCATTGGCCAGGGAAGCATGGGAGCTGTGTTGTGAGCGCAGCCGTGTGCTAAGGTGGGGTGCTGGAAGGAGCCCAGCTGGCATCTCCGGAGCCATGGAAAGATCTTCCTCTTGGCCTCTCTTCCTTTGCAGACGTTGTAGATGCCAAAGGCTGCCTGACATGTTCTTCTCTTTCTTCATCCATTTATTACTTAAAGTTACAGAAATGGTTACCTGGAACAGAGCTTTGTAGCAACGTTATAGTGAACGTGAGATTTCACGTCCCCTAGACGGGGATCCCCTGCTGAGAGACTGCACCAGAACTGCATGTCTGATCCAACTTCCATCTGCAGTTGAAAGCTGCAGACCCCATTTAACTCTACAAAGGAGAGAAATTACAAGAAGGCTGGTTATGTTCGTTAACTTCCAGTTAAAGAAAATACAATGATATGATGATACAATTTAATTTGATTGAGGATTAAGCTCCCACTGTGCTCCATCCTACAGCACAGGAAGAAGGACTGTGATGCCCTGGAGTGTTTTGAAGAACATAAATACAAAAGGTTGACAAGCTCCCTTACTTTTTATTATTTTCACTCCAAGGTAGCAAAGACAGATACCTAAAATTAGAAAGACATGAACTTGGTGAAAATGAGGCAGAAGACAGATGCCAGAAGCAAGAGAAGGGGTGCGGTGTGTTCAGCTGGAATTGGTAAGTTTAAGCTCATATATACACAAAAACTTAGAATTTCAGCTCTCATTTAAAGCCTGTTTAGAGTGATAGTTGTGGAAAAATCCTTCAGCACATCTGAGTACAGAATTTCATAATGTAGAATCTAAGCTTAATCTTGCTTAAAAGTAATGATGTGAGTAAAACTTTAGTCTATTTTGTGAGTTTTAGACAGCTGAGGTTGTTGGAACAAGCTGGAAAACTAAAGAAGAAATATGGGGGAAAGACATACTAGAGAACAGTGGGAGGCAAAAAAACAGATTGTATATTTTCCCTTGAAAAACTCAACAAGGTCCTCGCTGGAGGGGTATAGAACTGAAGATGACAAAGAAGGTAGGTGAAAAGAGAAGGAATAGATCTAGTTCATCAAGCAAATTACAGCACGGAAAGGAAGAAATTTGTTTGCTTTTAGCATCACCTTTAGCATATAAGTGTAGGAGAAGTAAATTGCCAAAGGGAGGCACAGAGTGTAAGCCAAGGATGACCTTATGGTGTGATAGAAACGATAAAAAAGCTGTACAGTAAGGAAAAGACATATCCATCACAGCTGTTAAATACAAAGATATGAATTCTGACTCAAGGCCACGACCTACAAATTCCTGGAAATTAAAAGGTTATACAGAAGAAAAAAATTGTGTGTGCTTTTGTTTCATATTCTTCCCTCTGCATCCTCTTCATTTGCCGTTATTTAGCCATTATTTCACCTGGAGTGATGTGCAAAGTGACTTGAACGAGCCCTTGGGCCATCTCTATAAAGACACTCAAAAGCGGTGTAATAAAAACAAAATCTCTACTGTGTGTTCCTTTGTGTGACCGAGAAGCGGTTTTAATGCCTATTTGTTGAAAGAYTTTTTTTTTCAGATGAAAATAAACCAGACAAACTGCTTTCTTCCAAACACAGCACAACAGAGGAACCTTCGCTTCCTGTGGATTTTATGCTGCTCTTAGGTTTCCCATTTACCCTTTCATACTCCTTCCTCTTTGGCTAATAGCTAAGCTTTGCTGCAGCTTACTTTGGAGCAACGCACCCATGGGACAGTTGGCTATTTTCTCATGGTCCTCACAAAAGCCTGTCATTATCTTTGTTTGGGGAGAAACTTTACGTTTTATCTCTCTCTGTTGTTTTTGTGTCTATGATCTTTAAGACATCTTCAAGACCCTGGACAAGGAGAGGGAAGAGGAGAGAATGGAATAGAGAGAACAATAAGATCACTACGGCCTCAGTAAGAGTGCAATCACAATGCCTTGCTTAAGAAAACAAGTTAAAACTGGCTGAGAATATTTGCAATGCAATGTGTACTATTCTGCAATRTTTTTGGTTATAGAGATAACAAATGGCATTTCTGTATAGTATAGTATTTCTGCATGAGTATAGTAAGAGAATTGGTAATACAGTGTTGCCAGATACTTTTCCTGTACATGCAAAGCTACTTGTAAATCTTTTGCAAGAATAAACACAAAATATCAGAAGAGATTTTCTTATTTTAAAAAGTGTACTCTAAATAATTGGTGGCAGATGTCATTGCTTCAGATGGCATCTGAAGCAATAAGATTCTAACAATTAAATTATTCAAAATTAGCCAATGTATTGGCATTCTGTAATACTAAAATTTTGCACCTTCATTTTAGATAATTTAGTTAGAAATACTGCAGCTATAACAGCAAGAAGTACACAGTAGTATGGAGGAAGTAACTACAGGGTTTGGCCAGTCCATTATTCCTTATATTTTCAGAGATCTCATCTTAGATCCCTTTGACTATGAAATTACAGACAACTTTGGAATTTTAATGACAACAAAAAGTGTTCTAGAAGCAGGATAGGGGCATTTTGAGATGCAAAATTGTACATTATTGCTCTTTCAAAGAAATACTAGTTTGGGGTACCAATCACAAGTAGCTACAGCCTACCAAATTTTCTCAGTACAGAATACAGCTGTACATATACAATACCACTGTACAGCATACCACTGTACATACAGCATACTCAGATTTTCTCAAATCTCCTCAGCATACCAACTTTTTAAGAGATAAAGAGAAGGTGAAGAATAAGTACCAGTATATTTAGTTTCCCTCTCAGAAAAAGACTAGTGATCTAGAAATAAAGTTAAATCTAGCTCCTGTGCATGGGAATTCATATTCAAGCAAAAATCTAACAGGTGTTCCTTGCTGGATCCAAACTAAATATAGGATGTGCTGTGCTGCTTGTTACACTACAAGAGGAGTGAGTAACAGCCCAGTCCTGAGGGTCCAGTGTCTCCCTGCCTTGTTGGTTCTGCCCAGAACATCACCATTTTAATCTAAATTCTCATCCATTTCTCCAGATCTCAGTGCTAGCTTATATTCTCTACAGGGATCTATCGTGCCCCTCAGGATCAGTGTTGTTTGCTTTGGATCACAGTTTGCTAGCATCTCTAAGACTGACTAATTTTATTAGCTGGAGGTAGGACTATGGATTGTTTATTAATTCCCTAAACATTTTGAATTATTTTCTAGCATGAATCACTGTATTATTCTCACTAGATCATTTCTTTTAGAGTACACAGAGACTTTTATGTAATTAGGTCAGCTCTATAGTATGTTGCCAAGTGGTTATTTCATATGCAGAACTAATGTGAAATCCTGTTCAATGGCAAGGGGTTAATAGTTAAAGTGCAGTGAACTGAAGTAAAACTCATTGCAGCCTTAACTAAGAGGGTGATAGGATTAATGGAACACAGTGTATTTAAAGAAAAGGTGTTGTTAATGTTTAAGTGGCAGAGCTGTGAAAGAAAGCATTCTTGCCAATAACAGTTTGTGTGTCTCAGTTGAAGGTATCCATCCTGGGGCTCTTTGCATGCTCAGGGGAACATTCTGGATACATTCATGACTCATACACAGAGATGCAATTAATAAACACCAGTAAAGAAGTCAGGCATTGTAGTAGAACTGTAATAACTGTAGGGTTTATATTGGAAGAAGATAGTCTCCCTTTCTCCCAAGCCCAGCTACCTGCTAGCACGGTAATAGTAGTGGCCCACCTGTCCTTAAGCTGTTAGTTTCTAATATTAGCTGTTGTTTCAAACAGGAAATAGAATGACATACAAGCTGCATATGAAGTACAGAGATACTGCAGTATATAAAGAAAGGATTTGAAGTTTTATATTTGAAGCCACCTAAAATAATACCACCTGTCGCTTTCATTATAGTCCTGTCTTTTTGACTTAGATTTCTGCCAAGCTTCAGCCACATGGGTTTAGATTTTCTTTTTTGAATTAGATGGCTGCATTTGAATAAGAGACCTCAGTCAGTTTTTAAGTTTTGGTTGATAGGTTTGGTCATTTCTAAAAGGGAGCACAAAATGCCAGTTTCCTTAAAGTAAGCAATCCTAAAATCAGCATCCGATATGGTCTGAATTTAAGCAGAAAATATAATCAAAAGGGTTAATAGCAATAGCACAGTAATCTTGCCCAAATACTAATAATGAGGAGAGAGCTAATCACAAACAGGGAACTCTTAACAAAAGGAGAGGGTGAGGGAGGTGCTGTGTGAGCTGAAGTATTTATTGTATGTGCCRTAAAGACTCATCTTACCCCCTTGAGCTGCAGTTCCTTTGCAAACATTTGATTCATTAGATAAGTACTGTCTTTATGCCACTTATGTAATCACTTAGTCTGATTGGCCTGCTAATGCTTCTGATTTATTAACACTTGCTTCTTCACATTTTATATTCTGAACCCTGTAGTCACAATTTTGGCAGAATTCCATTTCCATTAAGATCAGTGGCAAAAGGGCAGATCTTGAAGCCAGAGGAGTAGGATGCAGCAGTGTATAACCTTCCAGGTGCTCCTAGCGGGGAGGGTATAGTTTATTTATTTGTTTATTTTTCATCAAATTTACAATGTCTTCCATTATAGCTGAATGCTCATACTATTGTTTTTATTTTTTATCAAGATCTGAGGTTACAGAGAGTATTACATTCTCTCTGCTCATTAAGCCTATTTGTCAAACTAGTTTTTTTTAAGATCTAATTCTGTTTAGTTTGTCCTGAATATAATCTTGAGATAGTGTGAACTAGGGAACATATAATTTCTTCTTGTCTGAGGAATATCAGCCCAATAGCTACTTTAAAATTTCAGACTATTGTGATATTCATGATGTCACGAAATAGGTGTTTCAGAAAAAGGAGGCTAATTTGTTTTCACTTTTAATTTCTATTGTGCCTTATTACATTATSACTGATCACAGAATTGAAGCTTAGGAAATATTTTAATATAGGATTTTGCCTTAAGCTTGTGAAAAATGTAGCAGTACTACCAAGAATCAAAATGATGTGTTGCATCAGCACTCTGGACAGTGGAAAATACTGGTGCTTTTTTTTTTTTTTTTTAATATATATGTATATTAAACAAGATTGGCATTGAGTTTATCCACATAAGCTGTTATAAAAGGATTTCTAAGAACAGTATTGTGAATGTCAGTGTGACAGGTTGGTGGCATGGAGTTTTGTAACTGAGCTCTGGCCTTTGAGTGAACAGAGCTGTTTGGGTGCTCTAGATGAGAGAATCCTGTGTTTTCCAGATCCAGGGGTATAGCAGTCCCTGTTGTAACGTTCGTGTGTATAAAGAGCAGCCATTATTTGTGTTACTGTTCATGTTGCCTGCATGAACACTCTTTTATGAGTTTATAGCATTAGTTTCATAATAGTTTCAAATGTAGGTTGGGCTTGTTGTGTGCCAGGAACAAAAAACCAAAACCACTACTAAGTTTTCTTTCCAAGTCAGGCTAATTTAAGCAGTCTATCAAAAGAAGCTTTTAGAAACCCCAATGTGACCATAATCCATAACCATTCTTGTAAGATACATGTCATGCTAAGCATTGATTGTGGCACAGATCTCACTGGTGGAAAGTTGCTCCATCAACACTGTTTTTATTCTATTTTTAACTTTTTTTTTTTTTTTTTTTTTTTTTTTTTTTTTTTTTTTTTNTAAGAAAGGTGATACCTTTTCTATCCTTTTGGCTTTGTTCTGCATGGGCATCTTTTGCACTGTATTTCACACATTTAGCGCTCACAGAATGCTAGGGCATTTTTGTACCAGTGTATATGTGTTTTTGAAACTTTTTCTTAACATAATTGCACTAACAAGTATGTTACGAGATGTATGACAGCAGGAAGCCATGGAAAGCTCTATTGCATTTTACTGCATTTGCTACATTTATGTATACATATATTACATTTTATTCTTTTATTACATTTACTCTTTTATAATATTCACAACTGTCCAATGTCAGAGGCAAACGTGACACTGTGATTGTGGTTTTTTTTTTTTTTTTTACAAGCTCTGTTTCTTTCTTTTTCCCATTTTTGGTAAGGCCTGTTAAAAATTTCCATGAGCCAATATAGATATATATGTAATCCAATAATAACAGCATGTGCTGTGTCCCCACCTATATAAATGGATATGAGCTATTTTTAAAGGGTCATCCAAATTAAAAATGATTATTTTTAGTAATGTGTAACTAATACACAGCTGGAATTTAAACCCCCATAACCAGAAGCACTTCTAAAGTCATGATRTGTTTTAGTATACACATATTGCCATAATAGATTTTGTTTTAGAAAGTGCATTTAATCTTTTAAGTATTTTCCTCAGCTGTTTGATGGGAACGCAGCTGGCGAGCGTGAGCGCTGAGCACCGCGAGCTCGGGCGGCGAGTCCTGCGCGGCAGCAGCGTGGCCGGGCCGCGAGCCGCGAGGTGGCGGCTCGAGCCTGTGCAGCTCCTACCGTTTGTTCTCTCCACCGATGGGGTCTGGACAGAAGGTCTGAAATAGTCTCGTTAGTGAATGCTGCAATTGGGGAAAATACTTAAGAAGGCGGTCTTTTTATTATTATTTTTTTTAATGATAAAGCTGAAGTCTTTCTGCTTTATTAAATAAAATTATTTAAATACAGTTTTTGTCACTGCTTTAGCTCTAGTCTGCTTGTTACTTTAAAGGTGCTTCARTAAGTGTAGCTTTTTTTCCTTATAGAGATATCTAAAACATTTTTGTATTGGCATAACTACACCCATTTTAGCATATATCTGAAGGTATTTGTAAAAATGAACAGTAATGCTAGTATGGGCATATTTATACCTTTAAATAATTTGTGTATAGACGAGGCTAAAGAGATACTGAGATCTTCTGACGCAGAAGAATCTCACATCAGTCACTGTAGCAAGGCAAGCCTTGTAATTCCTTATTCATCAGTATCTGCACTAATAAACAAGGTAACCTTTGATAGAAAAACAGGTTACCATATAACATTGGCTCCACAGTGAACTGTGTGCCTGTTTCTACCTCGCAGCAACTGGCTGTTAGTGTAAGGAAAATCGCATCAGTCTCCTGTTCAAGAAAACACAGGGCATTTCCTCATTTTGTCTGCATAACCTCATAGTGCAGGAGTGCTTCAATGCAAGATGAGTTGATAATGGTGATTCAGGTAGCAGTAGGTGTAACCCAAATAGACTGTTGCAGTGAGCTGATGAGGTTGTATCTACAATGAAAATTAAGGCAAGTGTTTGAGCTGCCCAGACTTCTACTGAGGATCATATTTAGTCCTGCAGTCCAGTGGCCAAGGGTAACATTTTTCCTGCCTTTCCAATTTAATAACAGAATTCATTTTGTGCTGCTGCAGAATGACTATGCAGTCATCATGGCAGCAGAAAATCTGGTTCTGCTTCTCATTTTAAATGGCACAAGTTCACTAAAACAGAAGTAGCTCAATTATGATCATACAAGCCTTTCACTGGAAAACAGTTATTTTCCTTTAGTGACTTTTGATGTGCTAACATTTTAACTAAGTGTTCATGTTTTCTGTGTACTCAGTTTATGTCATTAAGGAAAGCAATTTGCTGTAATGCTACTCAAGGCAACCATTAGCAGCAAACAGCAATCTGTGTTTTTAGAGAACCAAGGCTGTTATTTCAGAAAGGAAGGCATTCAGCTCTGCCTTAATCCTCTAACCACTAAAGCATGTCTTGCAGGTGTTTTTCTTGATTCTTTTTACTGATACTGGCTTCTCAAAGTGTGTGGGAAAAGCAACTTAGATTAAGTTGCTTGTAATTTATTTCAAAATAATATGACATGATATATATGTATATATGTGTGTATATATATATATTTAAACTCTCAATTAGCTTTTGAAGATAGCTAAAATTTTTGCCATATGTCACATGCTCTTATTTTTAGTGGGATGCTTTGAACATCTAAGCAAAAAGAAAAAATGTTTAACTTAAAACCTAGTCGCTAAATTGTTTAGGAAGTTTACTGTAGTGCTTCATTGTTGCATGTTTGAAAGAGATATCAATAAAAGTGAATGCTAATTATGATTTTCTCTTGACACTAAATGATATTTTGAACTGTAAATGCATTAAATTCTGCAGCTCCAAAACTCTTAAGGTTTTTTTTTTCCGTAGATGTGTGTAAGACTTGGCTCACATGGTAAGATTAAACTTACTGTGACCAGCTTGTCTTTTAACTAGAAATAAATAGACTGCACCATGTTTTAAAGGAGCAGTAGCGTGACAGCAGCAACTTGTTATAAACTGCGGGAATATTATTAATTCATGTATTATTTGTGTTGGATACAGAATTTCACCATTACATTAATTCAAAGAGGGCCTGATGTGACTGAACTGAATAAATGAGTCTACAGAGTATTTCCATTGACTTAAGCAGAACTACTTACTAAATCAGGCTCCAATCTACATGTAAATGCYCTTATAATGATTTTAGAAGTTGGCATGTTGGTAAAATTACATATTTTGAGTGTATACTTTTYACTGACCTGTCATGCCGACTGAATATGACAAAGACTTCACTTGAGCTTTTGTGACAGGCTGAATAGCCTTTCTGTGATCAAACCAGATAGATTTCCTGCAATACTGGTGAGTGACTATGAAGTAAAAGCATTTTTCAATCAATGTGTTGAAAAGACACCTTTAAGAATTCATTTGGGTTTTAGAACTACTCCATTGTGGAAGAGCATTGCTTTAGTCTGGTCACCCAGAAAATTTAAGTAATCTCTTGCTTTAGGGAAGCTTCAGGGAAAGCATATATTTGTTCTTCAGTTATTACAATGCTTTTTTCCGTGCTATGTGTAGGAAAAGATAGCAAATTTTGAAAAAAAAACAAAAAGCAAGCGAGAGCAAGAAAAAAGACCAGTCAGAGAATTGGGGAAGCAGCAAAAGTGCTATATATTAAAAGTCAATCAATAAAACAAGTATTACTGTGAGCAGCGGAACTAATGAAGCTTTGGTTACTATGGATTTTGTCTCATGGCTGCATTAACTAGTATCTATATGACCTCCAATTTAYGATTTTCCATGGTGAGAGCCATTTATGATGTTTTGACCCTAAATGATTTTTCTGGGACTGGATGAAGGTGAGTTAATCTTGCAGTCTTACATAAGGTTCTCTATCTGACCAGTTATTTTCATAAAAATTGTGGGACACTTGTATCTTGGATACAACTCTCTGTACCTTCCTTCAAATTTGGTCAAAGTACATTGGCCAACTGGTTGGAAAGCCCTGGGGAGCATAGGAAAACCAACACTGGGGACATGCATGCCTCATTTCCTTAACAAATGGCTCTAACCAGGCAATTTCTCTCTAC